>NW_011967155.1:355595-414301 GCF_000949405.1 Vollenhovia emeryi | reverse complement strand
CGAAAGCAGCTTGCTATTCCGGCTAAATTAAAGAACAATATGATATCACTGAAACTATGTTTGTAAGTCTAATAAAAAATAATAGTGAGCAACACATATACTACATGTACTGTATGTATGTGTTGCTCACTATTATTTCTTATTGGACTTATAAACTTAGTTTCAATGATGCCGTATTATTCTTTCATTTGGCCGGAATAGCGAGCTGCTTTCGATCTGTACACGTAAGTCATTTAATTTGCATATTATACAAATGTTTCCGCGAACTGACAGTTTTTAGGTTAGGAAGGTGCAAAAGTGCAGAGTCACTCCAGCATCCCCTTAAGGAGTCGGACCTTATTCAAATACCAAGGCTCGCGTAACTAGAATCTGTGTTCAGCACTTCACTACGCAATTAAGTAGTCATTTGATCTGTTTCTAACTATGTGTCGGATGGTACAAAGTTAAAAGTCAATGTACAACACGACAACCGGTTTCATGCGAGAGTACGTTACGCGTCGTCTACAATGCGTGGAGTACAAGCCTGGAGTAAGAAGTAGGAGTAAGGAAATAAATCAATTTTATTTCTTACCACTACTTCTTACGCTTACTCTCTGCGAATTAAAGCGCCGTCCGTGAGTACTGTGAGTAATGAAAAGTGATCGATAAAATGCGATAGACATACTCGTTAGGGTTGGCGTTGTTGTATTTGGCGGCGAGACTCCTCATGAAATCACTATAGTTTCGCCCCATCTGCTCCATGTGCTTGAGATGATGGGGTGGACCCTCGGGTCCCCCCAAGGGCGTAGCATTTGGCGGCGTACCCGGGTGACTCGACGAAGAAGGCGTCACGCTCCTCGACGACGTCGAATTGTTGTCAGGTGTGAGTCGTTCCGTTTTAACCTGCAACGTGATAGGATTGCCCTTCTTTAAACGAGACCTCACCGCGCGCAACCGGATGCAATAACAAGAAGGAGAATGCGGGGCAATTAGCCGACAATAAAAAGAACGAGTAAACGGAAGTATTAATTTTCAGCAAGCGAGAGCGGCGGGTGTGATAAAAGTATGTCTAACAGTGCCTCGTTTAACGCCAGAAAGGACAAATTAATAACACTTTCGTGTTCGAGTTAAAAAAATTTGATTTACATATAATTTTTTATTATAATTAAACTATTATTTATTTTGGGATATATACTTTTTCATGGGGGGGAAAAACATTCTGTCATCTTTCATCGTAAGAAGTATCCCGCTATAAATTTCATTAATCGTCTACTGAAACTTTAATTGTTGCGTTCGCGTATATTATTTATTAGACGAGGAGTAGAATTAGTAATATTCGAGAATGTTAAATGTCTTCGTGTAAAGTCGCCTTCAGTACCGTCTGCGAACGGCTTATTTCCTCTTATCCACAGTAACGATAATTTTACTATCTTTATTACCGCCGTGCTTCATGTTTGAACGTTGAAGGCCGCAGTACAATGCATCTTTAAAAGAAAAGAAACGTTTTAGCCTCTCATCGACATTCTTCTCCGCTTGGAACTAAAAAGATTGTTTCTTTTTGTTTGAAAAGATGAATTCAGATTGACCAATCGAAAAATAGCACAGGTGAGCTCTCTCAAGTTGGCAGGACCAAATTCAGCAAGATCCAGGCTCGACTAATTAGCATTAACGAACGAGTTTCATTCGTGTGTACAAAAAAAAATTGTTCTCCGCGGGACCGATATCAACCGATAAACCACGCCTTCGACCGGGAGAAAGGCTTATCGGCAGCTGGTGCGCACACGGATACGTCTCGGGCGAGATCCGCGGCGGCAGGAAATATTCCCGGGTGCATTAATTCCCGGGAACAGATTGCATCTGAGATATGGTAATGAAGGCAACGCGTGGCGTAAGAGTTGACTCCTCTTCGTTCGCGGCGAGAGAGCGCGCCGTGACACTAAGAAGAACGAGAGTCGATTGGCGTAGAATAGGGTTCCCGAGAGCGCAGCCCGGAGACCGCAGCGCGCAGGCCACGGTAAATCTCTTTCTCGCCTCCAGACCTCTTCCTGACAAGGGACCGCTTCGGGCTCACGGCGCGGGCACGATCCCGTATATATACCTACATTTCGAATGGTTCTCACTCGACGATACGCGACCGATACGTGCGACCAGGCTTCGATAGTGAAACTACACGAGGGCGTGACAACCACGCGAGCAAGAGAGCCTCGAAATTAAACCAATCGTTTCTTTCAGCGTGGTTAAGTCTTCCCTCGATCGCAGTGGTCGCCAAGATAGCGATGCAAGCCGTTACCAAGTAAATAATTAACGTATACGCTACACATTAATATTTTGCAGTCAAATGCGGTCGGCGTTTCTCTCCCTCGCATAAAGAAACAACAATACTTTACGCGAAAAATTGAATTACATAAAATACATGACGTTCTCTCGTTGCACTGTAAAAATTCGTCATTTCTCTCATTCCTCATCTCTTGCAATAATTCTAAACGAGAAGAGGACTACACTTTTATTCATCGACTCTCTCAACTCGTCTCCAGTGGATTCCCGATGCCGAAAGTTAATAAGTCAGGATAAAACTCGCCGCGCGTACGGAAGATTAATTTCTCGAGTTATTACTACTATTCTTCGGAGATCTTCGTATTCGTACGGCCTGAGGACCCGAACCACGAAAAATTCTCGCGCGTCACGGACCGGCTATTCTTTTCACCGATGGTAATCAATTTTTTCTCCTCGCAGCTCTAAACATCGCTAAGCAGCCATCAAAGACTTCTCTCTCTCTCTACTTTTTTTTTCCTTTCTTTTTTCGGTCAAGTCATTTACAGAAGCGTCCTGCGGGTCGACGAATGTCAACGGCGGGATGACACTGCGGCTTTCGAGGCGGTTGACATAGTTGCTGCATGGCTGGCTTTGAACGGGACTCTCGGTGTACACGTGTACCAGCTACCGCTCGAGCTACAGGAGCGATGGACTCTCTCGTCGAGGATATCTCCCGAGACCGGCGCACGTGTCCCGAAGTGGTACGCGAACGCTCAAACACTCCACTTCACGGAAGAAGCCAAGCGGGTCTCTCTCTCTCTCACTCTCGAAAAATTTGTACGACAAATCCCGCGTCCTCGCGGCAGCTCGCGTCCTTCTCAACGAAGGAGAAAAAGAACAAATAAAAATTCCGGACGACGTTCGGTCACGCTACGTCAATACGGTAAGGCGAACGTCGTGTTTGCCTACGTGCGCAGAAGTTTCGTGTACCGTGTCAAAATTTTATCCCGTAGAACTTTTTCGAAACCGGTCAATGAGAGGCAAAGGGGGCGAACACGATTTCAAGTGCAGATATTTGAAACGTATCAATCATACAATAACAAAACGAAACGTTGCACTTACTTGGGCAGTGTCGAGACCATTCTGGTTCTGTCGCCTCCTACCCCGCGGAGGTCTGGGGGTTGCCGCACCGGACAGATGGGCGCCCTGAGGGCTTCCCCCCCTGGCGTCGACCGCTGTGTTCGCTGCCAGGGTGGCCCCGTCGTTGTTTTCCGTGTGCGTACCTAAATCCGCCGCCTCTCCACGGTCGCCACCACGTGGTCCCGTGCCCGCGGACACGTTCTCGCCCGACACCTCACCTGAAAACGAAACACGAGGGGATATCTCAAATTTCGGTCCGCTTCCAAAGGGTATTAAGGGGGGGAGCACGAGTTTCCGGATCTTCGTCCCTAATACGTCCCGCTCGATCTTATCGGATGATACGCGAAGGATTAAGCCACACGTCTACGAGACGCGGTGACGATTTTAAGAAGCCATTAAGAGACCTCGAACGACCGAGCGACGATCCTCCCCGTGCCAGAATATACATTCGACTCTAAATTCGGATCTTTGACGAGAAGATAAATTCGCCGTATTTCAACCGCCATTCGTCCCCTCTCGTGACGACGGTCCTCGCGCTTCATGTCGTAAAGCTTTTAAGCTAACGTCGCGCGGCGTAAACGGCGTCTTTCGACACTGGGAATTTTAGAATTAAAGACATTAAGAAGCTAAGGGGGATAATCATATAGGACGCGATTACACACAGTGGCGGCGCTTGCCACTGCCACGGGAGATTTACGCTCAATAAATGGCCTCGTCCTGGCGCCATTATCTTCTGCCTTGATCAGAGACGCGTATCTGCCGACGAGAAGCGACCGAAAAGCGGCGTAAAGCTGCGGAGAACCGACGGGAGAATCGAGAGGTGGGGCGGGGGAGGGGGGGAAGGGGGGTCACTGTCCACCGCGGCTACCCAACATATCCAATAAATTCTTGTCATCGTTAAACGCCTGGAATTTTATGGAGGCAGTAACTCGTCCGCGTGTCGCCGAATTCACCGGCCGATACGATCGGCCGCGATTAATGCAGCGACGGTGCCAGCAACGGTGTCAGCAACGGTGTCAGCAACGATGCCGGAAGAGAGATGCGAGAACTTTGCGTTTCATTTCGCACATATCCCGCGCGATCGGGTATTTTCATTACAACGCCTCTCCCTCGCGATTAGAATCCCAACGCGACGATCTCGTCGGCCAACAATTATTTCTCGCGTGATTAGAATAAACTTTCACCATCTTCCACGGCGTGCACGAGACTTTCAGTCGAGGGGGGGAACCGCTGAGGGCATTGTCGTGTACAGATTTGCGGCATCACTGGGCACTTTTTGGGCATTAGTTTGGGCATTATATAGATAAAATAAGATAATAAAATTAAGTCGAAAAATCGACGCGTAGACAACATCATATCACGGAAAAAACTGATTTAGTTGATTCAACAAATCTATAGTTTGCTGAACAAAATTAAACGTTTTAAAGAAGTAAATTTGCTAATGCAGCAAAGAAGTCGTGTGTAAGAGCAATCGTTACTTTGTTCATAAAACAAATCGATTTTTGCTGAAATTATCTTAGTTACTGCAACAAATCATTTTCGCTAACAATAAGTGCGAGACGTAGCTAGCACCAGCCTCTGAGTAGTTCGCCGACCGCCGCTAGGCCGCGCATGGTGTCGGCCAAAAACTCGGAATCAAAATTCAGTCTCGTAGGGTATAAAGGGAGGCGTGGAAGCCAGGACAAGTATCGCATATTGCGATCGCCACAATAATAATTGTAGAGTAAATGTTTTAATGAGCATTACTTTACCTAATTTTAATTGTTGGCGTAACTAATAATTTTGCTATAATAGGATTTATTAATACACCTAATTTTCTTTTATGTAACAGCAAAAAAGTTAGTTACATGTACCAAGCTATTTTTTCCATTGGTTGTAGTAAAGAATCGTCTTTGCTCTACTAACAAATCTACCATGCTGTAACATCAAATTTTATTAGATATAATTACTAATCCTATGCAGCTTTGCGATTTGATTACTGCAACATAGCAAACTGGCTGTCCGTATATTACGGCGGTAAATTTGCTAGACTAGCAGGGTTTTTGATTGTCATAGCAAATCTTTTTTTTCCGTGATGCCTCGGTGGTTGAATCGGTGAGACGCCCGCCTAGAGTGTAGGGAGGTCCGAGTTCAAACCCTGGCTGAGGTAATACTTTTCGCAAGAAATCTTCTGCACTGACAGAGAAATTAACAAATGTGGCCAGCTGTGGTCGAATAAATATGGAATTTTGGTATTACACTGGCAATTTGAAGAAACTAATCTTTAAGAAAATGAAGTAATTGGTGTACAAGATTTTGGTCAGCGGTACCCCCCGCGCTTTCAGTTGGGTCCGAGTATCCGCGATAATGGAGAACGAGTGCTAATCGTTCCCACACAAATGCCCCCGCAGTAAAACCGACGGCATCGGAAGTACGCAAACGGACAGTGCGATCATTTTTATAATGCGTGGAGTTAGCACCTCCAGCGGGCACCGCTCGGCTGCTATCGGGCCTGTATCCTGCAATCCGGTTGTGGAAGCGGCTCCGCGGCGTCGAGTGGGATACAGGCCGAGGGTAGCAATCGTAAAAGCCGCTTCTATGACACTCACTGCCAAATGTCTTCATTATTTCGAGTTAAAATATTTACAGCTGCCCATAAAAATTCCATTAGGCACCGTTTGCTAGTAGGAAAACCGTCGCCCTCCGAGAGACGAGGCGCTCGAAGATGCCTTCGACGTGCCGCGCCATAAATGATGTCCAAATAGTTATAAAATTGGAAAGTATGCGGGCAACAAACATTGTACGCATTCGTTTTCTGACGGATCAGCCGCTAACGAGAAACGGTACAACGATACGTTAAAGCGACACGCTCGGCGAGAGGTTTTCGGCACGCAACTTCATCAGTTTTTAATGAATTTCCATGGTGTCGTCGGATCAGTGATTTGTGGACTGCTAGTGACTTTATAGTACCCTATTAATTATGCAGTATAAAACGGTGGGGATATAAAATATATATGTTGATGAAAAGCGTAACTGGCACTTAATAAATTTGTCGAAATCGTAACGTACTAAGAAACACGAGTCTCAAAAATTTCTCGGATATAAATTTCCGTTTAATAGGAATGCGGAGGCATATACTGAGCACTGCCTCAGCGTCTCTTGACAGACGATTTCCTATAATTTCCGCGTAACAGGATTTTTTCCTCGCGATTTCTCACGCTTTTCGGCGACATTTATGTTGGCAGTAGCGTTTCAATGGCACGTACGACAAATATCGTAACGACACTTCAGCAACTTCCAAGGCAGGGAGTCGCTGTTTACAGATCGTTCGCGTTTTATTGTCTAACTTCGGCTTGACGACATTTACATAATCATGCGAAAAATGCTGTGCAGCTGCATCGTTCACGAAATTAGTTAAAAACCGAACTGAGAGACGCAGACACGCACAAGAAAAGCGCCACTTCGTAATCACGCGATTTTGTCAGAAGCAAACTTAAATATATTATAAAACAATATGCTAAAGTTAGCAGTGCAATGAGCATTTTCTGCAAAAGTCGGACCATTGAATTATTTTGTGAAGTAACAAAGAGTATAAGGCCAATAATAATACAAGTAATTAATTGTCAATAAAACATGAAAAATTCAGTTTTAAAAGAGTTTAAGTCACTCATATTACAATGTTTAGCATTATACAATTTTACAGTTACCTAACTTGTAACGATAACACAAATGGTTACGCATTTCTGGTATCTATGATTAGCTAATTATCTATGAACGTTTCAACTCTACTTAGTCATGTCTCAGTCCTCAGCGTGTCATTGTCCCTACAACAATATATCACTAGATTTACTTATATAAAATGATTTTTTAAGATTACAGATATTTTAACACACGTGAAGAGTGAAATATTATTATAATGTTACTTGTAATATGTGAGCGAGGTTCCTTGTTCAAGTATCATCCAACAATCATCGGTGGTTATTATGTTATGAATTATTTAAATCATCAAACGCGAGTTGAGAAGATGAAGGGTTTCGTTTCAAGAGGCTCGAATTAACATTTATCTCGTTTTTTTTCCTTTTTGAAACTGGCGTCAATATAGGCATTTCTAACCGCATTGTACCGTGCCTGACGTCTGAAAATTTTACAGCCGAGTAGTTCGCAATAAATAATACGCTTTGAAGAGTGGGCCAGAAGGAGTTTGCTGCATGCGAACGAGGGAGGTTAGCAGCAGCGAAATACCTACAGTGAATACTGAGAACTACGCAAGGTCCGAGTGTGAAATATCGTAACGACGTGTTAAAACGAACTAACGTGCAGCGCACGTATCTCCCGCGATAACACCCGCTCCGTGAGGCCCGCGCACTTCGAGGTATTCACCGGTACGTAAGCGCGAGGCCTGCACCGCGACACCTGGACGTCCGGGTGACAGTACGACTGAGCGGTTCAAAGTCCAAAAGATCGCAGACAAAATGCAAAATTCCCTTTTCTATTCGTCACGTTAGTACTTTTAATTCCACGCGGCGCACAGTCAGCAGAAGAAATACGGAAAGTGTAACGTGGAAAACGTGCGTGGGAAAGAAAGCGATGACAAGCCGTTGTTGCCTTGGCACGCAAAAACGGTAGCTCGCGTCTGCGATTTCATCCGATATATCGCGTATCCCGAGACACGCGTGTAATTTACCGGTTTTAGCCGAAGCGCTGCCTGGTTAACTATTTCGTTCCCGAGCGAGACAGGTTTCCGCGAGAAAGAAAGCCATCGGAAGACATCGGGATGGGACACCAGGAACTCATAGCAATCGCGCACAGTATAGTCATAAATTATCCAGCGCGACCGCGACTAAAACGAATTGACCCTCGAGGTCGCGCGCGAGGTGCCGCCGCGACGGGAATCAAGCCGGCGGCCCTCTCCGCCGGGTCGCTGTTAATTATTCCTGCGCGTTAAGACTTAAAGAAATTTCACCGAGCTGGGAATTTTTCCACGATCCCACGGGCGAGATTAGAGGCGAACCGGGAAATTGCGTAACGCGCCGCGCGATATGTGGATCGATCCAGCATCCATTTCCGACACAGCGGAAAGTGACAATGCGACGCTTCCGTGCGAAAGCATTGTTCGACGAGTGACCTAAAGATCCGTCAGCGAGTTCTCATACGCGTGAATACGCGTGGACTGGCGCATTTTGACACGGGCAAGTCGAAATGCGGACGAAAAAAAACCGACTGGCGACAGTGCGCTAAATTACATCAATAGGATTTAAGGGGATGCTGGAGTGGTTTGATTTACCGACAGAGTCGCATACAGTTTTTGGAGGTTTGTAAAGATACGTAACCTCAATATGTCATATTATAGATACAAATGAAAATAATTATGTAGCATTTATGTACAAACTAATACCAGACCCAAGTGTAGAATGCATAGTAGAACATTTTCATATAAAAAACATTGAGATTTGAAGTCTAATTCGTATCGCATTATGTATTACAAATATTGCAATACATAATGCGATACGAATTAGACTTCAAACCTCAATGTTTTTTATATGAAAATGTTCTACTATGCATTCTACACTTGGGTCTGGTATTAGTTTGTACATAAATGCAAATAATAAGATTTACAAACGCAAAAACGGTATCCGACTCTGTCGGTAAATCAAACCACTCCAGCATCCCCTTAATGGATGTAAAATTGCTTTATCGCGTATAGACATAGGTCCACGCTCCGAATCCTCTTTTATCGCTAAAAGTGCCACTAAAATTGGTATTGAAGGATCCTTATGGGCTGAAAGACTCTTTCACGGGAGCTTTTATCGATAAGAGAGGACGCAGAATATGGGCCATAGTATTATCGTAGTGTAACTAGTAGATCCACTCTCTGCCGGCCCCTTTGATCTTCGCGGTCCCGGTCACGTGGTATTCCGGGATACACCCGGGCAGGACGGGTCCAGCGACGAGTGTGCACTGAGAAAAAAGAGTCTTTGAAAATTTATTTGTGGCATATAATGTTTATTTTAGTAAAATAAACATTATATGCCACAAATAAATTTTCAAAGACTCTTTTCTCAGTGTGTTTACACGTACTCGTCAAAGCCACACTACCCCACATACGACTTTTCTCTCATTGGTCTGCCCAGAGCAATGTCGGATACGCAGGAGGGATCGACGCAAAACGAAACAAATGACGGAGTGGGCCTACTAGTTGTACTATGGTATTATTGACTAACAAGCGTTCTCTTTAAAAATCAATGGGAACAGCGAATAGTCACTGATTTGCAGTTATAAGCATACTATTGAAAATTGCAATGGTATACTTATAACCGGAAATCAGTGACTATTTACCGATACGATTTCAGTGATAATCCACTGATTGGCTTTCAGAGAGCTGTAAAAATTGCCGTTTGCAAAGAGCACTGCTCTTTGTTACGCGAATAAAATTTTAGAGTAAAGAATTTAGCATCCGACCCTTACGGTGTAGTCGTCGTTGCTCAACGCCCCTTCACGCTCCTCTTCCTTTATTATCGCAACAACGACAGATCGAATCCCACGGCTTTTCGATCGGCCCGCTGAAAGCCGGATGCGGGCGCACATGCGCGGTCGTTTCTTCCGTTCGCACCCGGCCCCGGCGAGGCTGGCCGCGAGTAGTTACATTCACTTTGCCGGAGCGAAGCGAGCCGGTTCCCTCCGCGTGCGCATATGCGTGAAGTGTACGCGCGTACGCACGTCGTACGGACGCGCACGTCCGCATCCGGGGTCGGCCCGACGCTTAATGAACGATCAAACCCGGTTCTACGCGTCGCGCGGCTCGCAGCCCGTCATTACGGGCTACCGCAACGAGGAATCTCCGAGAAGCGGTCCCCGTTTTTGCCCTCCTCTTTTTCGCTCGCCCGACTTTTCCTCCGCGGCCTCGCGTGGACGTTCAACGAAGGACGATGCGATTTTTCCGCCGCGCGCGAATCATCTCCTGGCGATCGTGCCGAGTCTGTAACTAGATACTTTTATAAAGTAACTTTCCAACCCTGGTTTTGTGATAACATAAACGCGATACAAAACTTGTTCGGAAAACATAACAGCTATCGCTCTTCCGAAAAGCAATGCAAGATCGTGACCACGGTCTTACATACAGGTCTGGAAACTCAGGCAAATTTTGGTGGTGGGGGTGTGCCAAAATTTAAGCCATTTTTAGTGCACAATCTTGTCACCAGCGTGTCGCTGTTATCGCAAAGTGTTGTAAAAGTGGAAACATAACCATTAAACTCAACGTTAGTGCATGGCTCGGTATACATTCCAACGAATTGTCTTGGATAGTCCATAATGACGAATTCTTGCATAGTCCCGAACTATCTAAAAGTATGTATAAATCTGTAAAATTATATCTACCCGAACGCAGTCAAGGTTAGAGTCTTGCACTGGCCGATAGCAGCGACACACAGGGCGAACTAATTTTGACTTAAAACTGAGCACTACCCCCACTACTCGAGTTTCCAGACCTGTATGTAAGACCGTGATCGTGACACACGTGACGTATTGTCCGTTACTATCGTCATTAATTATCACCGGTTTACTGCAACGATTTATCGTCGTCTAGTTTATTGCTCGTAGTAGATAACGATAATTGTAATTGACTTCAACGGCCTCTAAAGGTCGCGAATGATGACTCGAGAGGAGACCAGAACAGCTATAACGATAGCAAGCACCGCTGATGCGGTCGCTATGGACAATTATTGCCTGGATCGTAACTTTTCTAAATTCGCCGAAAGTTGATTACTAACTGATTACGCGACAAGACAATTTAAATCGTAGTCACTTCACAGTAAATGCCTATTAGTAAAAAGTTCTTGAAACGAACATCTTTGCTCCTCCGTATTACACCATCGAAGAAAATAAGATCGCATACATTTGTCTTAAAAAATGAAATAACTTTACACAAATAAGGTAATGAATTATCACAAGTTGGCCCAGAGAAAATTAAGTACACGGATATTCCTACAATTTATCCTGGAAATCACGTAATCGTGGGACAACGTGGCATTTCGAAGAATTTTATGGGAGTTTTGTGAAATTTTACTAGTAAAATGTATGGTAAACTTTCAAAAACCTCTCATAAAGATGTTCAAAAGTGCTACGTTGTCCCACGATTACACGATTTTCAGGGTAAATTTCATCCTGAAAATATTGTAATTGTGGGACAACACGGCATTTCAACACAGTTTTATGATGGTTTTTTGAAACTTTACCATACATTTTACCAGTAATTATACTTGGTATGCATTTTACTAGTAGAATGTATGGTAAAATTTCAAAAAAATTCTTACGAGGGTCTTGAAAATGCCATGTTGTCCCACGATTACATGATTTTCAGGGTTTCAAGTTTTAAGAGAAAATTCCGTATAGACGAGTGCTTTTAAAAAGTGATATTTTCATCGCACTGGCTCGGTCCTCGACAATTAATTCCGCGTAAGACACACCGCGACAGAAGGCTAATACCTACTGTCCATGACGACCTTTAAAGGCCGGATCGGCGCGCGCGCGCGCGCGAATACATGGCCGAGAGAGCGCGAAAGACCGAGAAGAGGCAGGAAGAGATTACTGTCGCGGCGTTAACACGATCAACGCCGTCAGCAACCACGCGGCCGTTGCTGGATCTCTCTCCTCTCCGGCCGCCTGTAAACCCGCCGTAAGTTATGCGCGAGCGGGAGGGCCGCCTTGCGCGCCATTAAAGCGGGTTATGCCCATTTCAAGTGGAAAATCATAAGCACCGCAAATACGCCGTCATTACTGCAGACGCGCTACGAGCTCGCCACTTACTTTGTAATCATGACTAATGCATAATGTAGTAGCGACCGCGCCGCACACGCTCCTCGCTCCGTCTATGCACGCGACCACGTGTGTGAACGCGTGCGTACACCTACGCGCGTGTACGCGTATGCGCCGCGGCCGCGCGCGATCTCGTTGGCGGTTTTATACGCGAGGATGCCTCAGGATATCAAGACGACACCTTGGTGGAAGGTGTCCAGGGGGAGAAGGCGTGCTCGTTGCGAGGCGGAATTGGATCTTGCGGTACGACATGTAACCAAGGACAAGGACGTGAATGGTCAGTCGTTACGTGACGCGCGTGAAATTCCAGACGCGTCGTTCGGCCGTTTGCCCGAGGACGACCTATTAAATTTTACCTCCGTGCGCGTCCTAGACGCGGAGAAGGTATCGCGAACCGCCGAGCGACAGAGTCCGACGCATCCGAGGATCCCGAGAGATGAATTATCCTATTGTAACGTGTCGGCGAGAACTTTTCCTCTCGTTCGATCGGCAACGGCTCCTAGTGAAACCGCCGCCTTTGTCCCTTCGATGCGTAACCTTGGTCGCGCGGAGAATGGTCGAAACAGCTGTTTCAGGTGGGAGGCCTCTCGCGAGGCACAATGGCGTTCACATGAGGCGCAGGCGTTTATTAGCCGACGGCACCTCTCTCGGGAGGCGCGGGAGGACGTGGCGATTTATAACCAGTAACGTAAGTAGCTGGCGGCGCACCAGCAACGGCTAGCTGGACTCGCCATGGCCCGAAGGTCGCGTGACGTCGATACGATTGCGTCTTATTAGGAGTCACCGCGTGTTCGACTTTACGCAGGAACGCGATACCTGCGCGCCGACGCATTCCTGCAACTAATTAGCTCCCGTTGTACTCGCCGGGGCATTCGCTGCGTGCAACGGCGCGCCGCTTTTCAGACTCCTCTTCAGACCCTCTTCCCCTCGCCATTCAACGCGTTTCCGCGCGTACCACGCCGCTCGGCATGATTTATAGATTCATCCCTCTCGGCCTCTCCCCGTCATCCTACGCCTTCCTGCCGTTTCTTTTTCCTTCCGCTTCACGCGAAAGGAAATCCGCTCGAAAAGCAACGGGGGCGGCGCCAGGACTCGTGACGGATAATTTTCCGTTCCGCGTGCGATTGCATTTCGCGTGAAACGGCGGAAGACGTGCTTCCTTCAACAACTTCTCCGGGGGAATCGGTATCTGCGCGTACGTCATTTCTATTTGTTGCCTCGTACAAATGCTTATTTCACGACCAGAAAATTTTCAACGCGATTTCCACGGACAGTCACGTATGCGCACGTATTACACTGCACCTTTTATCTTCTGTTTTTACGATCCCCGCCTATACGTTCTCTCCCCCCCTTCTTTCTGTCTTCCTTGATGCGCGGTGCACGGTCTTTTATGGTCGCTCGCCAAGACGTCGCGGCGATGGTGACACTGTGCGTCCGTCAGGGTCGCGCACCTGTAAGCGGGTCAGGTTGCGCGACACGAAGACTCGTATCGAGAGGACGGCAGATGGGTACGCGCTGGCATTAATTTATATGCGTAGAGCGACGTTTCTTGAAAACTGCCGCTTTGATATTCGATATAATCTCAGCTTGGATTGAGACTCCATTTGGAGTCCGCGTTAACATTTCTACTTTTTGTTCTAACTAAATAATTCAAATTCTCACGATTTCCTCGCGGGTGTTCGCTCGACCAAAAAAAAAACAACTCTGAAAAGATTCCTCCGCGAGCAGTCAGATATGAAGAATATAGAGGACCGGATCGCTGATTCTTCCCCGCGATTCGCTGAATTTCTATCTGGTTCTCGCGTTTCCTTCCAAGACGGAGCGTCCGACGGGGACCCAGGGGCTCGGGGTACAAGAAGAAGATATTCTTCCTGCGGTTCGCCGCTTGTTCCGCCGGTGGCAACGGGCGAGCGGTGACCTCCGTACCCCGTGGGAGCAAGAAAGACAGAGGGACGCTCGAGAAGAGAGCACGCTGTCGAGCAAAGGGGCAAGAGGAACAGGAAGAAAGAAGAGAGAGAGGGAGTTGAGGTGCGTTCCTGCGTGACGTAGCTTTCGCAGGCCATCACGCATATGTTACCCTCCGCGAGGGACACGTACGCGCTTACAATACGATCCGCGGGGTCATTCCACCGAGTCCTCTCGGACACCTCTTCAGCTTCACCGTCGCCGCCGTCGTCCCCGTTGTCGTGAACTTTGTGTTCCACGTTCCTCATTCGCTCGATCGACGTTCTCTCGGTGCCGCGCATTCTTTCAAGCGCACCCGCATCTGCGTTAGCCTTTCAGAGGGAAATTTTCCCCTTAAATCTTGAAGAATGTTCCCCTCCTTCTAAATTTCATTCCTCTTCTCTCTCCTCTCTCACAACTTCGTCACAGAAGCGACGCGTAACCCACGTGATTCTCGTCGAATCGGCGGTACTTTCGAGAACCGACCGGAACGATTTTTTTTTCACAAGACGTCAGAAACTTGTACGATTCTCTCTGTTAAAAAAAGAAACAAGACGAATAAAATTTTCTAAACCCGTTCTTTTAATGCGAATTTGTGTCGTTTCACGTAAGAAACGAAAATCTACCTTGCGCGCCAAGAAGATTGCTTAGTTTTTCTCTCATAACGAAGAGAACGCTCATGCGATAAATCGAATTTACATGTCGAACACGCGGTGGAAACCTTCCATTGCATCGTACGTCCTGGCACCGTTTCTCTTCGTAGCTCTCTGTCTTTTTTCTTCCCGGACACGTACGTTTAACAAGAGACCGAAGCAGGTTGCGGGCGGATGACAAACAAAGAGCGCCGTGACCTCGTCGCCTTGTGCGTGAGGTGCGATTAGCGCGAACGACTCTCTCGCGCGCGCGAGCGAGCGAGCGAGCGAGCGAGTCGCCGAGTCGGTCGCGAAAGATGTGGGAGGAAGGCGAAGAGAAGGAAGCACGCGCGGACGAAGGATAAACGAAGGAAGGAAGAAGTCGGGTACGTAAGCCGACCAAAGGTCGAGTGCTGACCACGAGTCATCTCTTGCGACAACTCGCGCTGCTGTTAACTTTTGCGTGTCCCGCTTCCCGCTACGTTGTGCAAAATAAAATGTAAAAGTCTCCTCTACGCGAGAGTTTCAATCTCTCGAGAAAGATTGTGCAAAATTGCGAGTACGCGTGGCAAGAATGTCGCGAGAATACGTGTCTATTACTTTTAGCGGTCGTCTTCGCGCGATATTGATGCCGTGAATTTCGGATAACCGATTGAAGTCGGGGCGCGCCTGAAGGTACGATCGCACGAACGTGTTTTCGGTAAAACACACGTGACGGGTCCGGCGCAGATAAAATACAAGCGAGCACGCGCGCGATTAGTGTTACATTATCTCACCTGCGAAGCCACCGAGAAGGTCAGAGCGTGACGATAGAGGAACAAAAAAAAAAAGAAGCGACGGACTGGAAGCGAGTACTTTACTCGATCAAAGGTCGAGCCTCGCGCATAACTTACCGTGGCATCGATAAACGAGTTCCCTATCGCGCTTTCCATTTTCGCTCGCGGAGATGGCATCTCCGCCATATGGCGGATGAACGAGGCGCACACGGGGAATTAACGTAACAAGTTATTGACAAATAGATGGGTAACAAATAACAAGGCTAGTAAATCCTCGTCACTCCTCAGAAGTGTTTTGACAAACGCAGGAAGAAAATGCTACGGAGGAGCGGAGTCGTAATGAGGCTGAAGGATAAACGGTTAAATGCAATCGATTTGCAGAGGCTACGGAGTCAAAGTTAATTATGCGATGCGACGAAACGCGCGAGTCTAGCGGCGATAATCGACCTTATCGCGAGCGATTACGGCCGTTAATTAACGCGCTCTCGCAGCATCATCAGTTCGATTTTTCCTCTCTCAGCCGCATGTACATGCCGCTAATTGCCACGTGGCGCAGGTGACTGGAAGAACGGAACATCTCGACAATGAAGCTCAACAGGTTGCCGGCGGGTAGCGGCGAGCTTGACTACTGCCGTACGAGCGGCAATTAGCACGGGCCATTTTTTTTTCGCGTATAATCATCGCGTCATTCGAGGAAAAAACTTGAGGAAACGCGCGAACGGCATCCGCGTTTCAAGAGCCTAAATCACTTCATTGCGAGCCGCAAAAACGCAACGTGGTTTCGCAAAACAAGATTGGGACGAGTGGTCGCGGAATAAATCAGCGTATTTTTAAACGCATTGTTCATTGATATACCGTTAACGTATCCCTCGGTACAGCCGTCGTCCTTCGGGCGTTACGGAGTCTGCTGCTTTACGAAACGACGGTCCAAGAGGCCCCGGAGACTCTTGCGGAGGACTGTACGCTACCGAGTCCCGGCGAGCAGTTAGCATTAGGCACGATGACGAAGAAGGCCAGGGACTCGGTGAGATGATAGCGAGCGCGTTCGCTGACGGCTCGCATCGGTCACACCGCAGGTGACTCGTCGCGGTCTGAGCCTGGCCTCTGCCCGACCCACGTACCTGATTCTATCCGGTGTCCTTCTCTGTCATCTCTAACTCCCGTTTTCTCCCTCGTGCAGAACGCGAGACATATCCGCGAGCTCTACTGAGCAACGTATCTTGAACGTACCTCGCGAGTACGCCATTTTTTGGCATATTTTTATCAACAGGGCGCGATAAATCGTTATCTTTGTAACCGCTAATTAACATAGAATACAGAGGGGAAATCCCCTATTACGAGACAGCAGGCTTTCAACGAAATTCAATCAGAGATCTTTTTTCATGACGATTGCACGATCTAACAATGCATTTCCCACTAAACAGATTTCGCTCCAAGGGCAATAAATTCACGATGGAACCAACGGATGATGCCTATTAATTTAGTAGCAACTCCGCCAAGGGGCTAACCACTTGATGTAATCGTGGGACAGTGTCTCCCAAATCATTATGAAACCCTTACGAAATCCCCGTGTAATCGTTTTGTCTTCATTTTCAAGTTTCTTCACTTGTTAGACAACAAATATTAAATTTGAACATTTTCTCAGCTTGTCTTCATTTTCCAAAATAACTTCTTTCAGTAAATATCCAAATATATATCATAGTTCACGCCTATAAGCGCGTATTCTTTTTATAATAAGACTGAAGTAGTTGTTAGAACAACAGCGAGCTGATACACCATTGCGCGCAAATTTGGAACAATAAGCAGTAAATACAAAATTACTTTTCGTTAAGACCACGGTTAGATTAATGGGAAAAGTGGGAAGGAAACACGTGACCGGATACTACAATCTTAACTAAAATTACCTCTACAAGCAAATACTTCTTAGTAAAATAAGAAGAATATATTTTGAGGAAATTTAACGGCTTTGAGGTTTGACAACGTGACATATTTTTAAACGCGCACATAAGGAAATTAATTGCAATTAGATGAAACCGTGTAATCGGTGGGACATTTTAGCTAGTGGTTACCCCCTTGAACTCCGCTATCGTATACGTGGTAGGGTCAAAAAGTTCCCGGAATTGGTTAATAAAAATTTATTGAAAGTATGTATAACATTTTTACCTTATTTTCCTTCAAAATACTCCCCTCCTGCATCTAGACACTTATTCCACAGTTCATGCAACTGTTGGAAACACTCCTGAAAGCCGTTTTTCGAGAGTTCTTTCAGCCGCTTCGTCGCATTTTCAATCACTTCTGACGAATCTGCAAAACGTCCCTTAAATGTCATTTTCAGCCGTGGAAACAGGTAACAATCCGGTGGTGCAAGATCAGGAGAATATGGAGGGTGTTCCAGAGTGGTAACATTGTTCTTGGCAAGGTATTGCTTCACCATTTCGGATCGATGTGACGGGGCATTGTCATGCAACAAAAACCAATCATTCCCTGCCCGTTCAGGTCGTTTTCGTCGAATTGCATCTCGTAACCGTTTTAAGATCTCTGTGTAAAATTCTTTATTGACTGTTTGCCCTCCAGGAATAAATTCATAATGAATCAAACCCTGGTAATCAAAAAACACCTCCAACTTTACCCCGGCTTCTGTCCAAGCGAAATTTTTGTTTTCTTGGTGAAACAATACCTTGCCAAGAACAATGTTACCACTCTGGAACACCCTCCATATTCTCCTGATCTTGCACCACCGGATTTTTACCTGTTTCCACGGCTGAAAATGACATTGAAGGGACAGCGTTTTGCAGATTCGTCAGAAGTGATTGAAAATGCGACGAAGCGGCTGAAAGAACTTTCGAAAAACGGCTTTCAGGAGTGTTTCCAACAATTGTATGAACGGTGGAATAAGTGTGTTGATGCAGGAGGAGAGTATTTTGAAGGAAAGTAAGGTAAAAATGTTATACATACTTTCAATAAATTTTTATTAACCAATTCCGGGAACTTTTTGACCCTACCACGTATTAGGAACTTATCGCGTGATAAAAGGGACCTTCCTCTATGATCGCGCAAACGCAATTTCTGGTCGTAGGAACGGAAAAATGTATGAACTATTGTTAATAAAAGAGTCAAGCGTTTTACGTATGTGATAATTTGCCCCTCGTCCTTTTTCCTGCGTCCTTGTTATAAATTCGCGTCCGCGCGATCGCTGATTACAGGCTGGATATATTGCGCGTATAAATTCCTAGTTGACACGGGAAAACGCTACGCGCACCGCCGCTCGAACGTCGGTGAACGTCGCCGAAGGACCTGCGACCTCTGCAAAGTTAATGATACGCGCGAGTGGATGATCCTTATATAGAGAGCGGCGGCAAAGGCTGGCCGCGTGTGTGCTCGTCAGCACGCATCATTTCGAGTGATGTATTACTCACCGAGTGTCATCAGAAAACGGTTATGTGACCCTGGATAACTCCCGACGGTCATACGCTCGCGCGGCCACCTCGCGCGGATCGCGCGTATTTCGCGTCGCCAGCGAGTATATATTTCGCTTCGTCAGCGCACGCGGCCCGATCACAATTGATGTGGCTTCGCGAGCGATCGCGCGCCGCGACTCGCAGCCCTGCGGAGAGCCTTGTCTACGTGCGCGAGGATAAATAATGCCGAACGGTACAGCGTGTGTCTTTCACGTCCGGTGATTTTTATCCGTAGCGTCAAGGTGTTGGGATATCTTCTTAAAGGGGCCCTTAACGAAGTCATAATACGCGTCCATAGACAAAATACGTAACGGCAGTTGAATACCGGTTTCCTTTATAATTTCAGCATTCCCACTCGCGACTCTTAGATCTGTCGCAATTATCATTAATTGTCTAATTAGAACGACATGATGGAGAAGTAAGCTCTTCCAAAAGAAAAGAATCCGGCTTATCTGCTTTGATTGCCAATATTTCACAGCATATGACTTATGAGACGTGGCACCACAATAATTTTCTTAATGGTTTTCCTGGTAGAATATAATCTTCGTAGACGATTGTTTGAAAGAATTAAATTCAACGCGGAAAGACCGGCTAAGGCGAGAGTAACTAAAATAAAAATGTTGCCGTATAAATAGTAGGGGCATCTATTTATTGTTTTGTATTGTAACATTCACTGGCAAGTAAACTGTCGCAAATATTACTATTTATTGGGGTTGCGCCAACCCTAATTAGACATGCGGTAACCATATCGGTCTCTCCGTAAAATCAGAAGGTAAAGTGTCATTTTTTTTTTCAAAGAAAAATTACTCTTCTCGTCTAAGAGAAGCTCCCCGTGTCGTGGCCACATCCCGAAAAGCGTGACCGAGAGATACCGCCGATTTCGTTCGGCGATATCGTAGCCTAGCTAATTAATCGCGAGCATGTCGCGCATCTGTTCGCTTCTCGAACAGGGGGAGAATGTAGATACGGTGCCGTCGTAGAACGACGGGCCACCCACGACAGGCCATATCGTCGGCTAACGTAAATTAGCGACTTATCGTATCACCGAGGTCATTAGGCTCCTCGACGGCTAGTTCAACTGCGCGAAACTCGCAAAGACGAGATCCCGTGATTACGTTTTAAAAGCGCCAGCCGTCAATAACAGCGGGGCCCGGGGCCGCGAGTTGCGGAACTCGACGTAACCGCGAGTTTCCTCGTTGCCTTGGGTTCCCTCGAGACTACAGAAATTAATTCTTCGAAATAAAATAGTCGCGAATAACATTCTGTAATTTCTGCACAGTTTGACTTGGAGGCAACACGATTTTTATTAACGCGTAAAAGACTTTCGGAGGTTCGGTATTGCATAATCTGCGCAGTCTTTTCGTCGATACGCTGTCGCGCGTCCGAGATGTTTGATTAATCGAGGCCTATCGGTGCGATGCAAAAGAAAGGGTTTGCAAACTGAGTGCTGCTGTAACGCGTGGGTGTGTAGATAACTGCAGAAGCGACTAAATCGATTTACTGTGTCGAAATCACACGGGCGTCGGCTCATATAAAATAAATCACGCGTAGTAAAGTGGAAAGACTGGTTTCTTTCGTAAGATTTCGAATACACCCGGTACAAAAGTTACCTGAGGCCGGGTCTCGAAATTCTCCCTGACCCGAGGAGAGGAGAAACGTCCAAAGGTCGGCGGGCGAGGAATGTGTCGAGAGGCCAGATTATACTTCGCTAATGAACTTCTGCGCCTTCGGCCGTGCGTGATCCAGGTAACGACGCCGAGGAAAAACAGAACCATCGTCCCGGCGTTTGTTTTCTATTACAAGGGTCGGACAAATAAAAGCCTAAGCGCGAGAGACTAGTCAATAAGTTTTCAAATTCCAGCGACCTCTCACTTTTACCCGTTCCCTCGTGGGGAGCGTCCCATTTTTTTCTTCACGAGAGTACGGGAGAAAAATTGGTGGGTCCATCGGTAAACTCGTAATCACGAGAACTAAATCGAAGGAACAATCTATCGCAACCAGTAACAGATTACTGAAATGATACGGAATTAATCTTCTCTGCCTGGACTATTCGCGTGTAGGAGATAAACACAATGTTTAGGAATCAATAATACACGACACTCATGAAATAATACAGTTTTAACCCGTAAGTCGTCCACTCAAGTTGTAAAAAACTTGTGGTCATGAATTTCTCATCCAATAAGATCAAACGATCGAATGTCCGCCGCGAAGCGGATGCACGATAAGAAACCGTTAATCGGCGAATTTCAATCGTCGCGATACAATCAACAATATTATTTTTAATTGCTTCAATGACGCAAGTCGTCTCATTATAGATACAGCAAAGACGCTTCATCAGATACAAGTATCTAATACCAGCGTCGTCACGTTTTGATATCAAGAGTTGATTATCTATCGGAATGGCCGACATTCCGCTCAAATACATACGGCGTACTTAATGTCAACGAAACTGGCAATAGATCTAACGTAAAATACACAAATATTTAAATGTCTTGCTCACAGAAATCGTTGGTCACGAGAGACGGAAGAGCGGCGAAGTGCGGTTACATAATGCGGATTCTCTTTCTACGCGAACAAGAAAAATCGCGGAGACTCACTCGGTGGCATTAGGCAAATGAAAGCCCGAGCAATTAAATTCTCACTGGCAGGCAGACATATGTTACCGCGTGTCTGACGCGACGGTCATGGTGATCGCGACCTCGAGATCGTTGATATCGCGCATTACGCGACAAATCGCCGGCCTTCGTATGCACAACTCTCGGCCGTAACGAGAGATTTGCCGATTCGTCCATTGTATCGGTGCATCGAGCCGCGTTAACCGCGTTCCAAGGCCCAACGACATGGAATTTATTGCCAGGACGCGAACGCGAGCATCAGAGGTCGCCGGAAGAGAGACGCGTTTATCGCGTTCGTTGAGCAGACGAGCAAAACTCGACGGACGAGGATCACTTGCCGTTATTAGCAAGGAAACATTAATGGTTAACATTTTTCGCAATAAGAATAATTTACAGTACGGGGAAGGGAGGGTATTGAATGCTAAATGCAACATTCAAAATATAATTACAAATCGCTCATCGATTTGAATATGTGAATTTGCTGACGATAATAACTGACCCACCCGTAAGAAAGCTGCGTTATGTCCGAAAAGAAACCGGGACAAAGGTGGAAAGAAACGGTATATGAATTCACATTTTAATAAATTACTAGAAATGACAAAACGCGCGCTTCGCGCGCGCAGTTTGTAGTTGAGCATTGTATGTATATTTTTAAGAATTTGTATACATGCAAAGAAGTAATTGTAGGCGCAACGTCAATTTAAAATAAAAAGTATATTATCACTCACTGATACGAGTTGCAACAGCAGAGTTGTACATCGTTAACTATATATGTGAAACTGTAACAATACAAATATATATATGATTATTATAAACTAATTATGTAAAATCAAAATTATTGTATTAAATATACTCTTTATATTTTATATTTTTAAAAATACGTATTTATTCAAATAATTATATAGAATACTGAAAAAGTGTTCCTTTTAAATATAAACTCACACAATTTTATATGTATGGTTTTGTCTCTAACACTTATTCAAATCCTCGTTCGAATCATTTGAATAAATAAAATAAAAACACAGAACAGATGCTTTATTTCGCACAAGTAACAGATAACAGAAAAATGTAAGACACTTACCTCACCCTTTCTCCGCTGTTGCCCGATGCCGCCTAGGCCTGCACATCCTCTCAGATTTCCTTGTTGCACTAACACAACACTCACTCGCGAAAATCATCGATCGCGCAAAATTTCGGGCACTCCCGTACGCGATGTGAAATACCGCGGAACACACCAAATATTATTAACAAATATCGCGTGACTTTCTATCATACAAATTACTCAAACTAACAATTTGCATTTTTCGGAAGAACAGGATAATGGATAAAACACTTTTGAATTGGCGATATAAAACGCAACGCGAGCAATAAGCGACGTGCAATAAGAGACTTTCTTTACTTCCTGCCCGTCCGAGTTGCGAAAAACGACGGAGCGAATCACAGCGCGAACGCCGAAGTCGTACAAATTTCCCTCTTTTCCCGAAAGTGGAACAGATTACACGAAATCGATAGATAATTAAAAGGCGCGGTGCGTAAATGAGATGTAACCGCGACAAAGTACCACGGTTTACATTCATATTTTAGATGAGTTAGTCTCGTAAAATGTCTATGTATACGTTAATAAAGAGCCGTCGCCTCAACATGCAATTCGTTTCTCCTTACAAGTTATAGAAATTGAATAATTAATCGAGGAACGTTACTTGTTACTAATAAAGGTGTGCAAATCAATAGCGTGTTATCCCTGCATTCATCGGGATCGAGTCTTGGAAACCGATAACGCAAAAGTAATACGACGCACGGAGCGACTCTCGCTGCTGCCTGCCTGCTCGACGTTCGACGAGCGAGTGATAGCGCGGCGACCTTCAAGTACATGATGGCACGCAAAAACATCGTACGTCACCGCGCCGAGTGAAAAACAACAAAAAAACGTTGAGAATTCGTTGGCCCGCTTAATCGTCGTACGATACCGCGCCGAGTGAAAAACAACAAAAAAAAACGTTGAGAATTCGTTGGCCTGCCTACGCAATTGAAAATACTGTACTGAATATTTTATATTACCTTCGCGACTGTTACTACGTTTTGTGTATTATTCTGCGGACTTATTGGTATTGATTAAATGAACGATTAATTCTGTTCAATCGAGAAAATGTTTCGAAGCAAAAATCGTTGTTATTTAAATTCTAATTACTAACAATAAAATTAGAGATTTTACCTCAATAGTTGATGCATACAAATGTACTATATATTACTAAATCACAAATCTTCATTCACTATGAATCTAAAAGAGAAGTGAAGTACACCGCGCTTCGAGAAAACCAATCGATATCGCGAAAAAGAGGCCTCAACTGTTCGATATTAACGACATTCGCGCTGGTAACATCTCTTTTTTAGAAAGGGACTAGAACAACACAAGCGCGCGCTTCGCGCGCGCCATTGTTCTTCCACATTATATTACATAAACTATCAAAATAACCCTCTTAAATACAAACTATCGAAACCGCAAGTCGAAGTGAACGACTCGCAACGAGATCGAAACATAAACTGTCAAAATAACCCTCTTAAATACAAACTGTCAAAACCGCGAGTCGAAGAGAACGACTCGCAACAAGATCGAAACTCGATCGAGTTTCGAGAGAGCCAATCGGCGGAATCGCGGAAAAGCGACAACAATGAACTCGCAACACCTTTTTTAGATAGGGACTAGTACAGGCTACCTACATCTCGCCTTAGATCCGCATTGGCCGTTTCCTATGTGTTGTTTAGTTTTATTGAGGGATTTAGTTTTATCCTACTTTAACTCTATTGATTAATGGTTAAAATTAAATTATCTGTACTTCTAGTCGCAACGTCGGTCCAAAAAACGTCGGAGAAATGACCGAAGAATTTCAGCAACGTGTCAAACTTCATAATACTCTAGGAAAAAAGAGACAGTTAGCAACCCATTTTGGGGCCCACAGTTAGTAATCGAATTATTCGGATTGTTCGTAACTCTAATCTTTTACTAATTGTACCCCGCGTAACTAAAAACCGCAATTAGCTATTCTATCTATATCCAAGATTTTAATGTAATACTAATCAATTCTCTCAATTAGTTCTGTCGATATTCAGTAACGCAAAGATAATTTTCACTTAAGAGGCACTAACCGAAATGTTAAGTTGCTTAACTAAAAAAAAACGGTAAAAATTTTTCCCAGAGTAAAATTACGAACAATCCAAATAATTCGATTACTAATTGTGGGCCCCAAAATGGGTTGCTAACTGTCTTTTTTCTCCCAGAGTAGACTTCTTTTGTCTTACGAATGAAGGAGCAAAATCTCTTAACTTTGCCGATTCTTTTTGGAAACCTAACGAGTCTACTTAAAGAAATTATTACATTCCCTCGAGGCGGATCTTTCCGACGAGGAAAAAGATTCTTCGTTGTGCAACATACTCGCGTTTTCTACTACCTTTGTTCCTCCGCGACTCCGCGAGAGGAAGCTACCGATCGAGAGGAGGTACATTTTCGCTCGGTTATCTCGTCACGATGATCTGCCGACGGATACCGCGTGCCTTGACACGTAACAATGCATGCATGAATTAATAGCGGTCGCTGTTGCACTCGTACTTCTCGTCGCTTACACGGAGATTTACAACTTTATCGTGAACCTGGGAGGTGTCACAGGTTCCACCGGGTGACAATGACGTCTCCGTTTCCTCGACCTCGTTAAGTAATTAAAGCTGAGAATTTAATTGTAGAAATAGGACGTCCTTTAGACACTTTAAACCAGAAGCCACGTAAGATTGTATAGAATTCCGCCGAGTATTTCGCCTTGTACGAGTACGAAAGCGTAAAAACGTTTTAAACGGCCAGTTCTGTCTATTTTCCATTCACGAAATGTCTGTTGAAAGCAAGTAATGGAATCCATCGTCGCATTGATTTCGCGAACCGGGACACCGTTTCATGAGTTATTAAAAATAATTGCCATCTTGAAAGAGTCCCCAACGCGAAACGGTGGAGGATGAGAGGGAAAATGAAAGAAAAAAAGAGTAACGTCATGCCTCGTGACGAGAATCCAAGTTGCCGCGAGGAGAGACAGCGAGAGAGAGCGGACGAGATAAAGAGAGCTGAATGATGAAAACACGAAAGGTTAGCGGTTCAATAAATTCTGACGATCGAGACGAACGTGCTCTCCGATCGATCTCGTTGTCGATCCTCCGGTCCGCGGCTAACGTAACGAGACCAACATGGATGACGGAATGCTCTGAAACGCGATATTAATGATACGTTGGCGTGGCTCGTATTGCTCGACGTAATTGGCTCACGTCGCAGATGTGGTAATTAGCGTTGCGACCAAACATGTCAAATGTTGTGGAACAACTGTATAAGAAGGACGCGATTGAAATTAAGCGACCGCCTCGCGCAATTTATCATTGGTATCGACCCATGAATCCCTCACAATTAGGTGATTATCGTGTGCTACCGATCGTAATATTCAATGCCCCTCGATTCCGCGTCTTTTCAGAGTTTTATTTGTTCACAGTTCGCCGCATACTTATCCGCAATTATACGCTTCTCTATCCTTCTCTAGGCATAGCATTCTTGAAGCCAGAGCACGGCTGAATTATTAATCCATATTTAGATCATCGGCTTAATCGCCATGGGATATTTCGCCATTACGTTTTATGCGCAAACGTACAAGGGGATCTTCGTTGGAAAGAAAAAAAAATCGCGGAACAGTCACGTTAAAGCGCGAAAAGGTCAACGCTCCTATAAATCTCTCAACCTACGTGTCTTTAGGCGTTGCACTTTCAGCGGACGGCGTTTCATTTTAGATTTCCTCGCGATCGAGGCGCACCAAAGTGTGAGAATTCCTCGGGGTACGCGGCCGACAAATGCAGTAATTCGAGACAGAAATACGGCTATCGACGTACACCACCGAACTTCGTCGTTGCGATCGAATCGTGGCGAGTATATGTACCTTGGGCACGATTTCCACGAGACGAGCGAGCGCTCGAGCGGTTCTCTCGTATCTCCACGCAAAACATTCTGCTTACCTGAAACAGAAATAATACAACTTGGTTAATATGATGTTCATAGTCTCGCCGACAAAGCGTTAAAAAGATGGTTTCGCAAAACATTTATGGAAGTTGTTGCTCGGTCGCGGTCGTTTCAAGTGAACCGATGATGCTGCTTGTAAAAAAAAAAGCAAAAGTAAGTCCATCTAAATGAGACGAATATTAAAACGAGATTCTTAGCGTCTTGTGTGTAACGTCAGCTGATTATGCGCGCAGAGAAAACAAACTGAAGTGATTTGAAAAATCGTGCAATTGACTTTGCTTTGTAACTAATATCTTTACAGCCACGCAACAACAGATAGTATGGAAAATGGTAACACAAGTCCTGACCTTTACGAACAGCGATACTTGAAACGATATATTTATCCAGGCCAAGTACGAGAAA
This sequence comes from Vollenhovia emeryi, assembly GCF_000949405.1. Taxonomy (NCBI): domain Eukaryota; kingdom Metazoa; phylum Arthropoda; class Insecta; order Hymenoptera; family Formicidae; genus Vollenhovia; species Vollenhovia emeryi. The sequence goes on along the minus strand of NW_011967155.1, from coordinate 387,274 downwards.
TTGCGTAGGCGATACAATGCAGGGTGTAGCTCGCTTCTGACACGGTGATCGAATTAATCAATAATCCATGATAATTAAGCTAGTATGTTAAACCAACTGATATATTTATCTGCGATTCGGTCGAATTAGCATTTTGTCACTGATTGATGAGCATGCGCCACCTCTCGAACTCCCCGTGACCTGCTTCTAAACGCTATATCGTTACGGTATAGCTTAATCAAAATTGTTTCCAGTGAAACAGCATTACAATTCGATGAAATCATTATTGAATTTCACAATTGTGATTATGAAGTCGTAATTATACGCGCGACATATGTTTTCCGACTTTAAGACAGAAGTTTCGGCTCTACAGAGCAGATTCACGCTGACACGAATGACGACTTGCACGACGGTCACGTGGGCAGGACACAATGCAGGGTGCGGCTTCACCTCTGACACACCGAGGTCTCGACCTATTCCCGTATACGCGGCCCGGGATATATCATTGTGCTGAGGGCTCAACGTGGTGCCCAACCCACGTGCAACGCCAACACGCAACGTGGAACTCTAAGCTCCGAACCCCTCGTTGGAATTTCACCGCTTCAGGAATACGACTGGGAGGCGGTAAGCGAGACAGCCAGCCAGCCCAGCCAGCCAGCACATGTGCCTGTGTCTCGTGGAGAAAAGCCGATTGTCTGTGGTGAATCGTACGCGAGAAATTTACACGATTTGTGAGCGGTGCCACGACACGCGCAATCACGCTTCACGATAGAACGATAGGTGGATAACATAATGCCGAAATGTCAAACTTAGAAGCATTGATTCAAGTGGGAGAACGTCACATCGTTCAGTGTCGAAGCACGCCCGTTAGGATATCTCGCGTCAAGAGCAAACAAAATCCGTATCTTAGACGAGATATGGAAAACGACATACGGCCATTCGTAGATAGATAATTTTACATTGCAGGTTTACAACTCGCAAGACGAGACCCTCGTGCGAACGTATTTTTCCCTCATTTCTTTACTCGCCAGCTCAATTCAACACAGAATCGGCAAAGTGAAACTTATCGCTTTGCACTTTGTCCACAATTCTATTTCTTTTATGGAGATTGATCCATCCGAATGTTGGAGAGGAGTCGCTTGTTTTGCGCATTCAGCAACTTTGCAAGGAAACTCGACCACTTCGTCGAATTTTGCCTTCGCGTATCTCGAGTACAGGCTGACCCTATTGTCTCTATCCCGCCTTCACCCACTCTTTCTAAGAAGTTAACGTATCCGAAAGTAACGTCCACGTGAAGATCCGTACGCTTGCAAACGCCCACGGTTCCTCATATCTTACGGATGAAGACATTTACGACAATTCCTGCACGAGATATCTCTCCCCACACACATACACGCGCGCGCGTACGTGCGCATCTACATATTCGATATCATTCTCTCACTTGCATCTTTCCCGGTGCAACCTTGTTCGAGGAAAATTTTTTTTTTCGCAACTTGATATTCAGCAATGATATCATTATTATAATAAAATGTCATAATAACACGGAAAAAAAAATTAGCTGCTGTAGCTAAATAACTTAGCAAAAAATGGACAGCTAATATTTTTAGTTGTGATACTTAGCTAAAATTTTTGCTACGACAGCAAACCCGTTTGCTGTCGTAGCAAAAATTTTAGCTATCACAACTAAAAATATTAGCTGTCCATTTTTTGCTAAGTTATTTAGCTACAGCAGCTAATTTTTTTTTTCCGTGAACAATTCGATGACAAATTAATAAGGAATTAATTATGCAATTGCGTGACGATCATAATGCAAAGAGATGTGCGCTGCTCTAATGAGCCCAAGTTCGAGTCGACCAAAGAAATTGTTGGTTTTTATTCAGTGGCCACCGCTCAGGTGTGACAAATCACCGAGAGTATCTTATGTGCATCCTCTTCTGTAGAGTCGTTCGGAATTGGCGTTAAATTGTAAATCTCACATATCTAACATCGCACAGATATCTGCAAAGGAATCGCCACGCATCTGACAGGTTTCTAAGACAAAAAAATTCAATTACATGAGTAATTTTGAAATAGAGATCTAAACGTTTATCCGGCTTCATTTAAATTAAAAGTTGCACTTCTCACTATTGTATTATCGAGACTTATAATTATACTGAGATTACTTTCGAATTTATATTATATTTTTCCATGTACCTCTTCGCTTCTAAATAATATCCAAAAGGCAATCTTAGAGTCTTCTTTTGACGACAAAAGGCGAATACATTTAAACGCTTTTGCAAATCGATACCGATCGAAACGAAAGTCTAAGAATCGGCGAAAGAATGCGGGAGACGCCCGTGCCTAAGGCAATAAAGAAAGAAAGGTCTGACGTGCATTCATGTATAAGATAGAGATCGGTATATTCAATTGTGAATTATTCGACCAATGCGCAATGATTGCGGTGTTCAAACGCAGCTATTGGCAGTCTATACGTACTGTAATAACGCCACGTCAGACAGTATGTAATTACGCGATAAATTTCTGAAAAAATTATGATAGCGAAGTTGTTTCGCCGCAATTTCGGGTAATACAAAAGCCACATTTTTAAAAGGAGAAAAAAGTTTTTAGCGCAAAAAGAACGTCTTACTGAATGAATATGTAAATGAGAGATGCAAACGGGGAAAGTGACTCATTTTTCTAAAATATTAACGACAGAATTTGATGTTGCGTATCTAACGATACGTCTAGGTTTAAAATTCAGGCATCAAACTCTAAAACATTAAAATAATTTATTATCGTTCATATAATAATGAAACGGAAAAGAGGTATTCGTATTAAATAAGATATCTATTTTTCCGTACGAGAGTGTCCTCAACAAAATGCACTCTGCAAGGCTCTTCGCAATCCTGTTCACACATCATGGCCTCTCTTTCGTACAAGGATTTGCATTTTACAAAAAGAACACGCAGTTCTATCGACGAATACGTGCGGGTAAGCTTTAAGTGAGCGTCACGGTCGTTGGTCTATGAACCATGCTGGACCAAACGCATGGTCACCAAACAAGAGGCTGTCTGCGTCAGGGTCGAGTCGTTGCTTATTTACGCACGCTGCATTCTCGAGAACAATCGCGTAGGCCAAGCCATTAAAGCTTTGACCTCCGTGTAATTATGGCCAAAGGTCAAGCCTAGTTGATCCGTTTATAAGGAAATCGCGAGGAGAATAATTCCACGTGAAAGCTTGCGTCCCGTCAGTTTACATCACAATGCGTATGCTTGCAGTTTGTTATCAGATCTACGCACGCGTATACCAAAATTGCTGTTATTCTCGAATGCAAAATACGCCCCGATAAAGATGGTTTCAGGCAAAAGTGCCAACTTTCGATTAATTAAGTCAATTTTCAATGCCGCAAAAGATAGAAAAAAGCCTCGCGTACTCCAGTTGTGTGTGTGTGTGTGTGTGTGTGTGTCTGTAAGAAGAAAATTAAGATTCCACTGATGCATCATCTGATGTCAAGTCGACAAGACCTTTGGCATTGACAGCCAAGGAGAGCTGAGAAAAAGTCAGAAACATAACACTTAAACTCGTACAAAGAAATAACTCAAAGTACTATCAGCGGAAGCTGATAAGTTCAGTGGTAAGTGAGAAATAGTTTCCTACGAGTTTTCTTACTGTACCGCAGTCGTTGAAATATCTGTTATCAAAACCACGTAACCGAGCGTGCGTATATATACAATAAACGTCTTTTCTTCGCTTCCGCGAGTCAAAAGAAGAGACGTAACGAGGTATATCTCTTCGTCTCGGTGCATCTTGGGCGAAAAAATATCCAGTGAAAGAGATACGTGCCCGCCGCGCTTACAGATACGCAGCAGCGTGCAGATTAGACCGTTTCGAGAAACGCGCCGCGATACACGCGGGCACGTATGCTGCTCCTCGCGAGGCGGCACGTCGCGGTGCAAAAGTCAGAGGTGACGTGTCACCGAGGAAGGTGACAACGATTCCACGGCTGGAGATTGCGTTGCGCAATCCAACAGCCGTGGCAAAACGGCTGCACAGAAACCGGCATTCTGGTATACGACGAGGTGATCCGTCGGTGGCCCGGTCGGTGACGTTTCTCTTCTTTTCGCTTGTTATTCGCTCGACGTTTTATTTGCCCGCGGGGATCAGAGTTACTGATACACCACGCTGAGCCATTACATAATATAGCTTACGTAAAGTCTCGCGAACGTTTTGTGACTACTTTTGCGGAATGCTATTTACAATTTATTAATGATATGCATTTCTGCTCCCTGGACTACGAAGCCAACTCAAACGAGTTTAATGCGTCGTTCGAGCATTATGCCCAAATATGACATAAGTATTTAGCGTAACGAGTCAAACTTGAGCTTCATGTGCTTCTGTCGCAAACGTTGTGGCTGAAAATTTTGTAACCTTCGTAGTTAAAGGATTACAACATTTTGTAATGGAATAAAATAATTTTGACAATGGATATCTCATTTGTGCCTATAAAAGTTCTTATTGCCTCAGAGCTATCTAGCTGTGCTTTTGTAGACGTAACGTTATATCTGGCATACGTATAAAGTAGGTCGGACAGTATATTTAAACCCTAAGAAAACACTCAAACTGTCTCAGTTTATTTATTCGTGGATATGAATGACGAAGAATGACTTATAGTAATCTCCGTTACGAAGAATCACATTTCCTCTGCGAACGGTCCGAAGACGCGCGAGTCGTAAACACCTTCGGACAGATGCGCAGGAACAAGAATCGAGATAATTTTTGGCGAATCACTCGAGAAATTAATGCGCGGAAATTCTGATTTGGTGCCGATGATAAGCAAAACATCCGAAACACTTCGCACTTGAGTCAGCTGCGGCAGGAATTTCTTCACCGACGCGGAAGAAGCGAAATCACGGTACTTCGGACCGATCGTAAAACAATAATGTATGAAACGTTGCCAACTGTTGTGGAACGGCCCGCGCTCATTAACCCTTTTGGAAAACGTAAAAACTCGTTAGCGCCCGTGTTATCGAATGTAGCCGCTTATTTTATCGTATCCCCCCGACAGTTGATATCCTGATAAATATTACAAATCTTGTTATTTAAGTGTCCTATTATATTTAATCGTTAATATTAATTGTTACAAAGATAATAGCGTAAACAAATACACGGGATATTTCAGGATGAATTTTAAAAGAGAATTCTCTCCATGCAGATTCGCTATTTCTTCGAATGAGAGCAACATTGTCGAAAGTAGCTACCGTGCCAGTCACCGGTAGACTGTGGGCTCTAACCCCTATTCTATAAGTAACCGTGTTGCATAACGCATTATGTAAAAGTCTTTAGACATACTTAGTCTACATTGTGTCGGATATTATAGTTCGCAACTGCCAGTGAACTGCTGTTTATAGCAAGAGCAAACACGCAGACCAGTAGTATTCGTGCCGCTACTCTGCCCGGCGTTTCCAATCGATCCTCGATTCCACGACGAATCGTACGTTAACGATCTTGATGCGGCTCGTGATTTAATTTATCGAATCCGACTCTCTTTCATTGCTGATCGATCGTCTGGCGAGCGCGGTCGCCACTCGCACTCATCCGCGACGACTTCCGGTCTACGCAATACGAGGATTCTGTTTCAAGCGAGCCGCGCTTTATTGGCAGGATCTGGGGTGAATCTTATTGACCTCCGCGTGGTACATCGCCGTAACTAATCTCGCGCCTTTCAAAGGAGGAGGATCACATTATGCGTTGTCTGTCGCAGGCCGCAAATGCGTTTCCGTGCAAACACACATAGTCAAAATTATGTATACAAAAGATAGATACAAGTAGAATTTACCTTGCAGAAAAATGCAGGAGGACTTTATTATAATAAATAATTACTTTTTAATTAGTCTTATGTTATAACAGTTATTTGTCATATTTATAACTGCTCAGACACAACAGAGTAATTAATTTTGATTTGGATGGAAAGAAAGAGTTAACTGGTTAAAGAAGATTGGTATTGGCAAAAGCTCCTAAGAAATAATCGATTCTTGTACACGTATAGATTCCATTTTTTTTCTATCTAGCTTGCCTCTCATTCCGCACCTTCTAAAGCTGAGAACCGCTGACCCGCATAGAACGATCGCGAGGCGGACCGGTTCAGGTCATGGAGGAGATTTCTCGCTCTGAGGTCGGTATCTTTCACGAGCCTACGAATAAACGTGAGCCTCCTCCTTCGATCTCAGCCCTTCAGACGACGTTTCTTCGAGGAATATCGAAAAAAAAGGAACCAACTTAGTTGCAAGAGCGAGCGAAAAAGTGGATCAACGAGACGAGTGAAAAGAGGAGACGTTCACCGCAAGACGACGTCGACATCGATGTTCCTTTAGGTGTCAAACCAGAAGATCAAGATACAGAACTGCTTGGTGTCACCTTTCTCATAATTTCACGCACAGAAATCATCTTGTAAAATGATATTGAAGGATTAATACACATAGTGAGTTCCTTGAGAAATCGTCAATCAGTGTGCAACGCGTTTCATTGGTATTTGTGACCGAAATGCGTAAAAAAAGATGACTAAGATTCGAATCTTAATGTTTTCTACGTTTCAAGACGTATCGATAATATAAAAATACGACGAGAAAATAGTATATAAAATTATAGTATATGAAATTTATCTGTATAGAAAACTGTATATACGATACTTAGTGTGAAATATAAAATTTGTTATATAAGAGAGAGAGAGAGAGAGAGAAACAATTTAGGTAACTGGTCGAATTTTTTCTGACAATTTAAAATAAAAAGTAGAAAATAATTCTCTCGTTTCTGTGTATATTCCATATTTCCGTGACTCCTCATCCTCTTCACCTAGCGAACTTTAGAACCCGACGTAACCCGGGCCGCAGGCCAAGAACGAATAGACGTCGACGCGAGGCGGCCGAGATGCTCCGAGAGATAATTGAATCGCTCCGAGTCACCGTCAAAATATCCGTAACAACATACGAATTACCGAACTCTACGATTAGCTCCTTCTTTCTCAGCCCAATTACAGCCGGGCCATCCCTGTTGCCCGAAATTCGGCCAACCGAGGCACGCACGCAAGCACACACGCATGCACGCGCGCGATCGACGTACGCCGCGAAGCATTACCAGCACTTTGGGCCGTCGTTAGTTCCATTTTTTTCGGGCCCACGATCGTTCAGGCCCCGGTGGGCAGGTTCGAGCTACGACCCCGAGCGCACCCCCGGTTCGTCCGTTTCTCTTCTCCCGTGAGAGGTCAGGTGACCCCGTGGCGTAGACGCAACCGCAGGCTTCCAAGTTCGAACCCGGTACGTGTGTATGGTGTGTGGATCCCAGCGTTCGTGCCAGACCCCGGGCGTCGGTGTGCGTGCGACGCCTCGTAAGGCGATGGAATGCGCCCGTCCTCCCGGCCGCACGGATGGATGGCTTTGTCTTTGCGATCTGACGTCTCGTTCCGAGAGCCGCACGACTACGCTGGTGCAGTATCCTGGGACGACGATCCTGCATCCGGACTAATCTGCCCTAATCGAATTCCTTCGACCGCGGCGGTTCGGGAGATCGCGATAAGGGACACGAGTGTCGTCGGTCATTAGTACTCTCGCGCTGCCTCCAAGGAAAATAATTATGTAACCGGGGAATTTTTGTTAATTAAATTTACGTTCACCGGCTGTACAAAAATTTCGAACGACTCCAACGAGAACGTATGTCAAATTTTGTCACGGAAATAATAAACGGTTCTCACCGTTTTACTTGGCGCGCGTAATTTAAGTTTCATGTCGAAATTGTCAGCGCAAAGCCTTTCGGGAATTTTGCTGACTGACGACAAAGGAGTAAAGTTCAGCGAAATAATAAATGCAGAGCTAATCATCGTGAACACGTGTTTTATCGCGTTGTCTCCCGCTATCGACGCGAGCATATCGCGGGATGTCTTTTCACAAAGCACCGGAGCACGTAGCATCTGTTCGCGGAGCTGATAAACTGTTCTTCAACGACCATGAATTATCACGTGAAACGACCGAGTTGCTCCCGCGTCGCATATTCCTGTCACCGGTGATGCGATGAGGTAGCCAGCGGAGGTTGAATTATGAAATCAATTAAGAATATCGATTTGATCACCGTGGAAAATGACTGGAGACTGCCGCTGGAGGTGCGTTGCGTGTGCGTCGTATATGATCGATGGTCATCCTCAAATACATCTCCGTAGGATTCATTCAAAACGCATTGATGAAACTATATTTCTCCCGAGGCTTAAAGGCTTGGCCTGTCGCTTAAATATCGCGCCTAAGCTGCCAATATAATCGTAATTGTAATCGTAATTATTTTACATACGCGGAAAAGTAATTAATCATACAAATTGCTAGAAACCAGAATAAGTACTATTGTTCGAAACTTTTACGCGGATGAAATTTACGGGCGCAAGAAGCTAACGAGTAATTAGACCATTCGGATTGCACAATAGTATGAAACGTAACCGAGCTTACGTGCGGTATAATTAATGGGTTGTTCACACCTCCCACGTTTTCTTAATCCATCTCTCTCTTAGATCTCTCTCGTGTCTTGGCGCGCAACCCTACTTCTCCTCGGCGCTGTAACGTCGCGAGCCTTTCGTAATTAATCACCTCGTGGCGATCGCTAACTGTCCGACCATATTAACGAAGCAATCGTCTCCGCAATCTTTTCGGACACACATCGTGCCTTATTGATCCACTTGCGAGAAAATAAAGCGCAATCTGCTGCGTATTGCCGATTCGTTTGGGCCCCGTTCTTTCTGCTCTTGATTCGGCACTTGTTCGTAAGTGTTTCTGTCAAATGACTCGTAGTCCCACGTGGAAGATAACGAGGGACACGCGCCGGTACGGACGGAGCTGCCCCGCGAGCTCGCCAATGTCGATCACGGGAGACAAACGATTTGTTACGCGCGCGATAATGAAAGATCGTGTCCCATATTCGCGCACGAGCGCGCGACAATAGCGAGAGGGAGACCCGCAATAGACGACAGGAGAGGAGACGAGAGGCCGCCGATGGCGTATAATGAATGGATCGTTCGCGCCTCGCCCACGCCACACGTCTCTCTTTCAGGCTATTGCCAAGCGCGCCACGATCAGTACGATCTCCTAGGAGGTGGTGGCCGATAATTAATTATCCTCAATGATCGAGGGCCGTCGATCCTACCGAGTGGCGTCTCCCCTGGGAGTACTGTGTCAATTTGCCGTAGTATAGTCACGCGCTTTTCTGCAACGCCACTGCGCTCAGCCGAGAGAGAAGAAAGAGTAGCTATCTCCTCCCTTGTTATTATTTCGCGAGAAATTCACAGCCCGAGAGGTGTCCACGAGGCGATACGCAGGGCGACGGGAACAACTTTGCGTTTGTCGAGATTCGCGAGAGTTTCTCACTTTAATCAGATTTACTACTCATCCCTCACTATACTCATTCATCGTGCCTCTACTTAAGTTTTCTAAAGCCCTCTTATACGTAGCAGTATAAACTTCGTAAGTGCAAGTCAGTGCAGATTATAATATATTCAGTGATTTAGATAAATAAATAAAAGAGGAGAGGTAGTGAATACATTTACGAAGAGCGTCGCGGATAATCGTCAGGAAGGTTGAAAACGAAAGGAGCATCTCCGCAGTAGTAGACAAATTCCCAGGCATGACGTTAGTAAGAGGACTCACGGGTAAATATTTCATTACTATTGATGAACATTTCATTACTGTTCATTTCAATTTAGAATAGATCGCCGCGAGAACCAATTAAGATTGTATCCGATGTCTCGTTATAAAGAAATCGCGCTGTTTACGACGCAGTAACGAACTTAATTCATGGAGGTTCGCAGTGCTATTCTTCGTGACGCTCTCCTAATATTTTATCCGTCTCAAAAAGTTTTTTGCACTCCCTCTCCAGAATGTGCCATTTGTCTTTATGTCGTCGCACTACAAAACTGCCGTGCAACAACGCGGCGTTAATGCATGCACAGTCGGCTGGAAAGCAACAGTTGGCGTATTGATTAGTATTGCGAAAATCACTGCTTGCTGTCGGTTGCAGGCTCGTAGGGAAATGCAAAGAAGCCGAGATGAACGGTTTTTTAAGATCAGCGCTGGGACAGATTTCTCAATCGTCATTTGCGCAGCTTGCAAAGAAACGATCGTGATTATTGCGCGCAACGCTGCTAAACTAAATCTGCACCTCGTGCAGTGACATATGTAGTAATTTTTAAATCTCAAAGTAGTGCTTTCTTCTCTTGCAAACAGTATTCTCAGTCTTTTTACTGAGCTCGACAAAGCACTTTCTCTCTGAACGACATTCGTTTACCACCTGCTCGAAGTCAACTTTTCCGAAAATGATGCGTTAAGGCGAGACACGCTTTGATCTCACGGACCTTTTCGGATGCGTCACGTACCGGGTGGCCCCGTACGAAGAGGCCACGCCGGCGCCGCACCTGCCAGGTCATTAGGGTATAAACGGCAGGTAGAGTGTAGGATCTCCGAGACTCTCTCTCTCTGGAAAGAAGAGACACAGAGATCTTTGTCTCGCTCTCTCTCTCGTTCCTATTTTCTTTCTCTCCGTCCTTATCTCCCTCGCGTCTTTCTCTTTCTCTTTCTCTCTCTCTCAAGAGAGGAAAGGTGGTAGGGCGAGGCCGCGAGAAGTGGAGGAAAGGCCGCGACGAGGAGGGAGCGAATCGAGCGAGAAAGAGGAGGAATCCTGGTCAGTCGAGGTGGGAGGACGAGGGGGCGGCTGAAGAAGTAGAAGAAGAAGCAGAAAGGCGCATCGGGCGAGGACCCAGGAGGAGGTACCCGTCACGAACTGCGGGCTAATTGTCCGGGAGATTGCTCCTGCAGCCTGCTGTGCGCTGCTGCCGTTGCTGCTGATGCTGCCGTCTGTCCTGCACGTTGTTTCCTCGACCTTAAGGCAACCTCCGGGCATCCTTAAGATCTTGATCCCGCTGAAGATCGACCGAGTCTCCGGCTACGCTGTACCGGGGATAGGATTATTGTTTTGCGGGGATGGACTTACGTCGGCGATTTCTGGCCTGTCCGTAATTGTAATTGATGGTGGTGGAAGCGTAATTACCCGCCCCTCTCCCCCGCGGTCAGAATTCGCGATTTTGATTAGGCGAAGGACTGCGCGTGACTACGAGAGCGGCGGCTGAAAAACTCGCGTTCGGAATGCCAAATGATCCATCCATTCTTAATTTTCGGATTGCGGTCTCGTCCCGAGTCGAAATTTTCGCCCTATGTTGAACTTTTAATTCTATTATATAGTAGGACCGAAGACAGTAAAAGAGGTCGAACTGCAAGTACAAAAATTACTCCTACTTTCAAACTGATGGCGCTGGAAATTTCTACTGTTGCCAATTTAGCGTTAAAGTAGGTCCTTTTAAGTAGGAGCTGAAGTAAATTTTTAGAATTAAAGATTCAAGGGAGGAGTAAAAATATATATTGTCGTCAAAGTAGGTTATTGCTGGTCTACGTAGCTGTATAGGTCAGCTAGGTAGATATAAATTGTCCTTAAAAGTGTCAAAATAGTACCAAAATTTCGACTCGGGGTGATACTTCCACTTAATGCACATTTACAATATCGTAACGCTGCAATTCAGCAATCAACTCAAAAGTATTAACTAAAATGCGAATGACGCAAATGACAAAAAAGATTTTTGTCCTGTGGGAAGAATTTAAGTGCTGCGGTTTCTTTACTTGCGTAAAGAGACCTTCTGTTCGCGGATAAGAGTGAGAGTACTCGCGTGTCGCACGTATATCTTCGTTTTTTTGCGCGCGATGACGCGCTCTTGCTCTCCGTCGTGTTACTGGCGGTGAAACAGGGAGAAACGCGACGGTGAGAAATTTCTCTGCATCCCGCGCGCGACGTCGTGCGATCGATCGAGGTCTTTCGATTTCGCGCTCCTTTCGAGATCGCTTCCTGGCGCACGACACGGCTGTCGCGAGCTCTTTCTTTCTTGTCCCGGAGCTCTATCGCTCTTACGCAACCGTAATATGTCTTTCTCGCCTTCCGAATAAGAAACATCTCCTGATGTTTACAAAACCATTGAGTGAGATACCACGCGTCGCTCAGGGGTTGCGCTGCTAGTACTAACCTACATTATTCAATAAAATAAAAGCCGGGATATGCGAGCGTGGCTTGGATAGCTCAGTTGGAAGAGCATTCGCCCGGCAAGCGGAAGATCCAAGATTCGAATCCTGGTCTAGCCGGCCATTTTTCTCGCCGTAGGATTAACAAGTGGTGCGCTTTTGTTAGTGCCGTACCTCCCCGAAAAGAGAATACGCCCCTATTTATTACAATAGATTTATCTTCGAGCCGAAGGCGCTTGCACCGCTGCACGAAAAAAACTGATTTAGTTGATTCAGCAAATCTATAGTTTGCTGAACAAAATTAAACGTTTTAAGGAAGTAAATTTGCTAATGCAGCAAAGAAGTCGTGTGTAAGAGCAATCGTTACTTTGTTCATAAAACAAATCGATTTTTGCTGAAATTATCTTAGTTACTGCAACAAATCATTTTCGCTAAGTGCGAGACGTAGCTAGCGCCAGCCTCTGAGTAGTTCGCCGACCGCCGCTAGGCCGCGCAAGGTGTCGGCCATAACTCGGAATCAAAATTCAGTCTCGTAGGGTATAAAGGGAGGCGTGGAAGCCAGGGCAAGTATCGCATACCGTGCGTTCTTTTAGGCATCGGATACAGCAGTTTTTGCAGTAATTCATTCTTTTAGCCCGACTGCGCAGTCGACTGCACCGCAGATTTCCGTCAGCCGGCAAATCCGATGCGCAGCGGTTGCCAAATCCGATGCCTAAAAGAACGCACCCATATTGCGATCGCCACAATAATAATTGTAGAGTAAATGTTTTAATGAGCATTACTTTACCTAATTTTAATTGTTGGCGTAACTAATAATTTTGCTATAATAGGATTTATTAATGCACCTAGTTTTCTTTTATGTAACAGCAAAAAAATTAGTTACATGTACCAAGCTATTTTTTCCATTGGTTGTAGTAAAGAATCATCTTTGCTCTACTAACAAATCTACCGTGCTGTAACATCAAATTTTATTAGATATAATTACTAATCCTATGCAGCTTTGCGATTTGATTACTGCAACATAGCAAACTGGCTGTCCATATATTACGGCGGTAAATTTGCTAGACTAGCAGGGTTTTTGATTGTCATAGCAAATCTTTTTTTTCCGTGTGGTACTATAGTCAGAATGCTTTTCGAGAAGCGACCGACAAACTTCGCCGAGCACTTGGTGTTTTCCACTTGCGTACTCGGCAATATGATGACGAGTTGGTCTGCGGCAATCCTGAACGAAAGGCAACTTTATCATGTTGGTTTGTCCAGCACGAACACTTTGGGAGCGCGATGATATTGGATAAAGAGACGACAGGTCGAGCATGTGCTTCAGAGGCGGACCTCCAAAATTTAGAACGTATGAGGAAACGTCTAGACGGTCCTAGAAAAGTTACTGTCGATGAAGAGCGATGTCTGCAAGAGGTTTAGCCAAGACGTTGAATGTCGCCGCGAACGTGTTCAACTCCTCGCAGATATCGTTCTCCTTCGACAATAACTAGTTTAAGAGCGTCACACGAGTCTTCATGCGTTCCAAATCTTGCAGGTCTGCCTGAAGCATCTGCTCGACCTGTCGTCTCTTTTTTCGCGACAGAATCGCGAGTCGTGCATGAATTGCCACTGAGAGTTTCGAAGGTGAGGAAAGTTATGACAATGCAGGAATAATACGATTCGCATCGAATTAGCTTTCGTATGACTCACTGCAATTTACTGTATTTACTGTCGTGACGCATTTCGTTGCGGAATTATGCCGCATATCTGAAAGTTCCCTCGATAAATTTCGCAAGTATTACACGTGCTTCGCAGACGGGAAAAATTACGACAATGCGGAGATAACGATCTAAGCGACTGACTTTCAGACATTGTCCACGCACGACGATAAATCATAAATTTTGCCGGTAACAAAAATACAAATGAAAAATGTCGATAACAGCAAAATTGGATTACAATGCACCGCAATCCAAATCTCCCTCTTCTGTAAATCTGACAAGTCAGCGCGCGTGTGATTTCACGTTTAGTCAATTATTTCGACGCAATAAATCTGCGTGATTCTCGACATCTGAGATCGAGTTTTAAGAGTTCCGGGCGATAAAACCTCTGTTACGAAACACGGACGCGTGTCGGGGCCACGAGTCCGTCTAATCGTCTAAATCGGCCCGAGCAAACTGGCCGAAATAAAAGCCGCTTATATTTGCCGTCAAATTATCGACGTGCCGCCAAACGAACCAGTTGGCCAGATACATATCGGGCCCGCTTCGCATGCCTGACAACGAGTCGAACTCGACTACCGGCCCGTGCAAATACAGATACACGCTAGGCATTACGCGTAACGAACGGCGTACGCGCACATAGATACGCCTCGTCGTTACCGGCGTACAGCGCGCGCGTATACGCACACGGACCGGCGCGGCCGGCCGGCTCGACGCATACGCTCGCGCGTGATTCACGATGAACGCTGGGGGATAGCCGGAGTAGACGCGCGTAGCAGGAGTTCGGCCCAATGACGGAGCTCACGGCCAGTCAGCCAGTACTAATTAACCGTGGAATGCTGTATCTAGATTGAAATCTGGGTGACCCGACGCCCCGGGGCCGCCACCTTGGCTCAACCTCTCGGAGGCTTCGTTCAGAAGAGCCCCGTCGGGGTGCACCGGCTCGATGGGCAGTCACTCGTAGGCAATAAGCTCCGCCGCTACACCTATACCCCTGTATTCCACGTCTCGTGCGTGCGTGCACGCGTGTGAGATTGACCTTGCGCTCGAACGCGCGCTAAACGCAATTCAGACCAGATCCATTTGCGTCGACTGTTATGGAAGCGCGTGCTTTACGATACCGCGATGACGACGATCCCCGCCGCGAGACGCGATGATACGGCGCCGAGTATTTGCGTATGCGAATGCATGAGGCATGATTTAAGTTGATTTAGACTCAACGAGGTACAACCGTTCGCTAAACGACTCGCCGCTTCGAGGGAAAGCTCGCCAATGTTGCAACCGCCGGCGAACCTTCTCAAATTGAGAAAGATACTACACCCTCAGAAAGGATTTCTGTTACCGTGACAAAACGTACTCTTGACGCATTTATATTTCTCACAACCTCATTTACTATAAAAATAAGACAATATCACAATAAAATCAATAATTCCCCTCTGTCCAATTAAAAAAGATTGACTTACTATATTGAGACAAGAGTAACTTATATAAATGTAAGTTTATAATTTTATTCCAGACTTGACAATTTTTCATTTAAGATTAAAATATTCCTTTCTCTATAATAAACGTGATTGGCGCTACATCGATCCTGTTTTATGATACATTCAAGTGCAATAGCATTGGATCCGGAAATTCTTTTCTGCGGGTGCAAAGACTTTTGCGAGTAGACAAGCGGAAAGGGGGTGTTTTCCGTTAATCCAAGGTATCTTTTACAATTCAAAAGTAAAAAAAATTTGCATGTCTACGTGGTAATGCGACGATTGGGAAAATATAAAGATAAATTGACTTTTGTTGAAAAACTCGCGAAAACAATAACGTCGTTGCGTAAAACGCGCTTGCCGATCGCGGCGCATAGATAATTCAGTTTACACGGAACGACTTTAGATCACTAAAAAAAAGTATTGTACTATACACCGTTGGCCATTATGTCGGTATCATATACGCGATCATAAAGGTCACCACGTTATTTTAGTCCTCGCTATCTGCCGCGTAACCTTTATGATCGATATCAGTGATCTCATTAAACGTTAACAATAAAATGTCGTGATACCGTGACCTATTAACATATTACCACGTCGATATTAACTCCGCGCTGATGGCAATCAATCCGTCTTTCGCGCGCGTTCGATCTTATCGCGTTCGCTGCGAGATAGAGCAGCACTAACAGGGAGACAATTTCGGCCAAGAGCGGCGCGTAACGTAACGTCTACAATGAGATCTTTAAGACGTAAGATTTAAGAAAACGACCAATCGCAGTCGATTATTCTCCACACGTTCAATTGTGTGCCGAGTGTGGCGCAGAGAAATGTGCGCTGCTTTGTAAACGAATGAACGAAAAGACCCGAGCTCAGATCCGCGGACACCGCTGGCTTTTCTCGGAATCTCCCGAAGGGAAGTGGCAACCACCGAGAGTACCTCGCCACGCATACCCCTTCGGGAGTATAGCCTTCCAGATGGAAGACTTCCTTCGGCAAGGTTAGCAAACTACCGAAGATGAAGTAAACCCAAATTTGCTTAAAGTTCCAGAACAAACTGGATAAAACAGGCTTTAGGCCTAATACACGGGGAAGAAGAAGACATTGAGTTGTGACAGGTCACTTTCTTAAATCTTGAAGATCTCATTGTAGAGACGCCGCATAAGACGATCGCTAATGCGCCCTCCTTTCCCTTACGACCCAGGAAAGTTTTGCGTCTACACGGTGTAAATGCCGCGCATTTAATTAGTTAATCCGATAATCGTTCGGTCCAGTCTTGGTAGACTGGCTCGCCAATGCCGACGGCTCGTATTAATCTGTCCGCCGATATAATGAAGTCTTTTTGTCGCAAGACCGGTATTCAAGATGGCAAAAGTGGCAGAGGTTGCCCGCTAAGGTAACGCCGTGTACGACCTTTTTTTTCGTTCACGCGTCGCCGAGCACGAGATCAAAGGTCAGTGGACAGATCGAGGAATCCACTTATCGTCGGAAAACGTATTGATGTGTTGGTATATACGCGCCGCGCCACGCCACGTATCCGCAAGAAAATTATTCCCGTTCTGTCTCGTAATAAAGTCTCGTTCGCGGTCGACTCGAATCGCCGCGGAAAAGGGCAATAGATTCACGTAGCCGTAGACGATACTTGCGACAAACCGCAAAAACGCGATACGCTATGCGAGGTCAACCAATTCGATTCGCTATAACTCAGACCGGTGAAAAATCAGCGGCGACCCGACGTAATATAATTTAGATAATGACGTGATACACCGCGCCGCATCAATCTAATCGGTAATAATCGGCTGCCACGTCCTCCAGAAATCCATTACCGCGCCGCGCCGATGATTTAGTCCGGATCATTACAAAAGCCGGTATCTGGTTGCACCGTGACTTGTCTCGAACAGTATTCCGCAGCTCGGCTGATAGAATCTGTTAAGCGCCGTGCATATAAATTCAGAAGTTACACGACGTAAGTTATTTCTCCGAGATTGACCTCCTGGCAAGAGGAAAGTAGTGCGATATTTATC
The DNA here is from genome assembly GCF_000949405.1 of Vollenhovia emeryi. Lineage (NCBI taxonomy): Eukaryota > Metazoa > Arthropoda > Insecta > Hymenoptera > Formicidae > Vollenhovia > Vollenhovia emeryi. The sequence continues at coordinate 370,034 of NW_011967155.1, read as the reverse complement.
GTAAATAAAGCGAGGTGACACTCGATATTTTATCGTTGTCACGCCTGATTATACAAAAGTAAATCACTGGAAAATTCGATCTGACGGTGGAAATAAACAAGGAAATGACATAAGTCTTGAAATATTATCTGGGGAAGTTCGTATTTTATAACGTTGATAATAAAATTATTGGATATCTCCGTGCTGTTAAACTGTCACGGGGTTCGTTAAGAATCTACGTTCGACTGTTGCGCAGCTATAATAATCCTCTTTGAAGAAATATTCTGGCCTCGCGCGCAGACATGGTCTGCTAATTCCCGCCGGTTAACCGGTACGGGTTCGCGGTACGCGCACTAAACAGTATTTCAGAATCGTAAACTCGAGCGATAAGCACGACCGTTTAGGCTCTCCACGTATGCCCGAAGAATCTGTCCTTCACGGTTCACGTGCGTTCCCGCATAAAAGACCTATCACTTTTGCCGCACGCTAAATTATCTATTTGAGAGGCGCCAAGTTTTCGAATCTCTAATATGTATTAGGTGCAGCCAAGACATTTTTCTTCATGCTTACGGTACACCCACAGAAAAAATTGGTAATTATGCATAAAAGCGACTTCCTCTCCGATTTGTTTTATTTTTAAATATGTTGTTGGGGATGTCTTCCCGAGTCATTTCATATATATATATATAAGGGGGGGACTCAAATAGTTTCGGAGGTACAGGCTGAAAAAGGTTACAAATAATAATATAGGTTTGTAATATTTCACGTATACCAAGATCCACCCCCACCCATCCTTGCATGCGGAGAGGTGCGGTAGTCCCTGTTTGTTTACGTTTCGGAGATAATAAGGTTTGTAACATTCCACGCATACCGAGAGCCATAGGGTGGGTAGGGTTATTTTTAACGAAGTGGAGCCTCCCCGAAGGGGGGGGCGGAACACACTGTCTTCACGCATGTACTTCCACCATTGTACTGTTCCACATGGGTTTGCAACTTTCCACGTGAAGCGAGATCCACTCCACACCTCTGACATAGGGTGGGTAGGGTTATTTTTAACGAAGTGGAGCCCCCCCGAAGGGGGGGGTTCACGCATTTGTTTTCACGCATACATTTTTCTATCTACATTTGGTAGAGGGGAGTGACTTATATGTGGGTAGAAAAATGTATGCGTGGAGACAGTATGTTCCGCCCCCCCTTCGGGGGGGCTCCACTTCGTTAAAAATAATCCTACCCACCCTATGTCAGAAGTGTGGAGTGGATCTCGCTTCACGTGGAAAGTTGCAAACCTATGTGGAACAGTACAATGGTGGAAGTACATGCGTGGAGACAGTATGTTCCGCCCCCCCTTCGGGGGGGCTCCACTTCATTAAAAATAACCCTACCCATCCTACACNNNNTCAGTGTATGTCAGAGGTGTGGAGTGGATCTCGCTTCACGTGGAAAGTTGCAAACCCATGTGGAACAGTACAACGGCGGAAGTACGAGTTAGGAAATATATTTATTATTTGTATCCTTTCTCAGCCTGTATCTCCGAAACTATTTGAGTCCCCCCCTTATATATATATATGAAATGACTCGGGAAGACATCCCCAACAACATATTTAAAAATAAAACAAATCGGAGAGGAAGTCGCTTTTATGCATAATTACCAAAAAATTCCCGGGTCCAATGCTATTACACTTCAACGTATCAGAAAATAGGATCGATATAGCGCCAATCATATTTATTAGAAAGAAAGGAATATTTTAATCTTAAATGAATAATTCGAAAATCTAGAATAAAATGACAGTACGTATCGTCTTTCGTCGATCATCGTGTGCGTTGTAAGATGAAGGGAAAATTTATTCTAAACGCAAGAATATATAAACTTACATTTATATAAGTTACTCTTGTCTCCATAGAGTAAGTCAATCTTTCTTAATTCGATAGAGGAGAATAAGAATGATTGATATTATTTTGATATTGTCTTATTTTTATACCAAATGAGGTTGTGAGAAATATAAATGCGTCAAGATTATTTTTTGTCCCGGTAACAGAAATCTTTTCCGAGGGTGTACGTTTCAACTTATTCTTCAGCATGCGCAGTGCATAATTTTCAAGTATATTGTATTTAATGAAGATATTGTTATTTCCCGCTTGCGTTGCAATGATCTTCCGTTCTTATTCCTCAAGCGACGCGTCCAATTCTCCCGTCCCTTATTTTACCGTGATCGCGGGAATTGTGTATTACCACATTGTTGCGAAGTGTTAAAATTTTCTAAAGTTACACAGGCACGTGACGCGCCACGAAGAGGCATCCCCGCGAAGTTGACGGTTCGACACGGTCGTAAAGGCACAACCACGGCACCATACGTGGACAATCTCCGGGTTAAGTTGTCACCGTGGCCGCGGTATCGCCTCGTAAGAGGCGAGGCGGGTTGGCGAGGGAGCATTAAGCGTGGAATCATCCTGAAATACGACCAGATAAAAACAGCAGGCTACGATCTGCGGGACGTGCCTGTAGTCAGGTCGGGTTACGCATCGACTTTACAAACGACTGACCTCCGGCCCGTGTCCACTCGAATCGAAAGAGGACAACGATGGGGAAACTAGCGGCCTGTGAGAGAAGGTGTGCTTCAACCCAGAAATAAAACAACACCGAAAATCCTTTCGTTGACCCGATTTTCGACTGTAAGAATGAAATCAACAGGCCCTGTGCTTTTTATGTATCAAAGGGTTCTTATCCCAAAGAATTATGAGTAAAATAATATCTATAAGAATATAATTTATGTATCCTGTGATTTCTTGGAGTAGACTAATTTAAATATTGCGACCCCACATTGGGTCTTTCGTGAATTTCAACTCGGTTCCCCATCCGCTCTATTTCCGCGAGTATTTAAGGTCACGGCCCGTTCGCCGACGGAATAACGCTCAGCAGGTACGCTCGCTCGCTCGCTCGCTCACTCGCGTATCGAGGAGGGACGAAATGAGTGTGTAAATGTCGCATATTTCACGCCAATGGAAACCGCACAGATCATTACGGCCGATCACGATGGGATGAGGAAACTCTCCGTTGCGGTCGGGACGGTGCGCGAGTACACGTACCTAGGTAAACCGTGATACAGATGAGAGAGGGAGAAACGAAAACTGGAAAGAGGAAACGAGGACTGACGCGGGGTTCTCTGGAATCGTAAGGTAACGCTGAAGCCTACCTAAACTTGGAAAAACGTTCGTAACCAGCAGGAATGCAGAACCAATAGGATACTTCATCTCAATCTAAGCGAGCGATAAACTCGATAAAATCGAAATCAAAAAAATTGTAGCCAAGTCAGAAAATAAGTCTTTCCCTTACGAAAAATAAAGAATGCGTTTTTCACAAGAAACATCAAACATTTATCGCGCAAGAATACTACCGTTATTGTCGATCGTGAAAGGTAGATGAAAAAGCAAGATGAAAAACAGAATCAAGAAGCGGCAAGCAAACACAATAATGTTGGGAATAATAACGAAGAAAAAGCAAAGAGAATCAGAATCATTATTTATTACACGCTCTGGGACAAGTCCGCTAAAGCGTGAGAGCAAGAGAGAGAAAGAGAGAGAGAGATAAGGGCCTGCAAATGTATGTCTTTACAATATCGTCCTTCGTCATAAATGTCACGTACATTTGGCTGGAGAGAAACCGTGGCACCCGTCGTACCTTTATTAACGACGTGACTTCGCCGACTTCCGGATTCCCTGGACGCGGGGGACCCTGGCCCTTCGGCGCCTCGGAAACAAAAGATATCGTTCTGGTGTGGGTGCACGCAGAAGAGGCGGTGCGCGTTTGTTCCCCTCGAAAACAATTACGTTGCTAAAAGGGACGGCCGAGTCTCCTCCGAAGAGGCGGGGAACTCATTCCGGACCGGTTTCAGAAAAGCGTTCGAAAGCGAATTGTTCTCAGGTTGACTTTATTTACCGGGAGTGGCTACGGGAAATTGTGTGACATTAGATCGCGATGAAGGAACGGGGGGAAAGATGATGAAGATAAGTAAAAATATAAAAGAGAGAGAGAGAGAGACATGCGACGAACATGAGTGCAGCTGATTGTGAGTCGGACTCGTTAACCGGTTTGTCGCGACGTTTGATTGTGATTAAATTATATAACGGTATTTTTATTAATGCAACTTGTCAAATAATATAGACGTAAAGAAATTGAGAAAACTGACTTTCAAAAAACTAAATAACGCAAATAGATTGTACAAGGTGATTTCCCAAATCCCGTTTTCCCGTTTCCCGGACTTCCGTACGATTTTTTGTCCCGCGCAAACAGCAACGATAAGTACACGACTAAGTACAGCCTTCATCGTACCGGCGACTTCATTCTCGTTATGTTGGCGCGCGAGCAGTTTTCACCCATGCGGGTACGAAAATAGTCCGACGAAGCGAGGATACGCCGTCCTCCGGTAAGAAGCTCCGGGCGTCTCAGAGGGCCCGGTGTCTCCCGATTAAGAGCGAGCTTGCGTTCCAAGGTGCTCGTAACGCCGCTCTAAGAGCCCGTACCTGTCCACGGCCGGGTAATACCTGAAAACATGTCTCTATCACGAAGGAGAATCTCCTTCGTCCGGTAACGCCTTCGCATAAAACCGACGTTTTATCCCGTCTCCGGCGGCCGCGACGTGTTTACGGCGTTTCTATAGTCGACAGTGCAATAACGAGAGAGGGTACCGGGAGGACAGGGCGAAAGGGGGAGGGATGGGTGTTCCACGAGCGTGGGGTAGAATATTTTCGCGGGGCGGCGTCTTAAATTAGGAGACAGCCGAGCGTAAGGTGGCGCCGACCAGGAGAGAGCAGGCCTTTTCTGCCCTTTTCCGGTTTCTCGTTCGAAGTCGCACGGAGGCGCAAATATGAATTCTGCGCCGTCTTCGGGATACGACCGGAGTCTTAAGCCCCCTCCTCCTTCCCCTATCTTACACGGAGGCGCTCCTCTCCTAGTCTTTTATATTTCCGTTCTTTCCTGCCTCGCTTCTGCTGATAATAGCGATATTTAAAATAAGAATATCTCATAAATATTGTAACGCCCGAAAATATTCGCAAAATTGATTCCCATAGCCAGACACGTGTATTCTGATTAAACTTGACGCGAACGAACTTAAGAATGCATTCGACGCGCAGCGAATTGTAATCTGCGCCAGATTATCTGGCTGCATTCACTGCAAAGAAGGACGATGCTTTGTATTCCATCGACGTCTCGTCTGGGTCGTCATACCGACACGCCACCAACGATACGCCAGAGGTAGTTGGTAGGCAGACGTGCCAATACGATGTCTGAATATGCTCAGAGCCGCGGAACCATCGATCGCAAGGCTCGACACAAACGTACGTTGGACCTTTGGCCTCATCATATTTTCCACACGATTTGGTTTTAAGGGGATGCTGGAGTGATTCTGCACTTTTGCACCTTTCTAACCTAAAAACTGTCAGTTCGCGGAAACATTTGTGTAATATACAAATTAAATGGCTTACGTGTACAGATCGAAAGCAGCTCGCTATTCCGGCCAAATGAAAGAACAATATGGCATCACTGAAACTAAGTTTGTAAGTCTAATAAGAAATAATAGTGTGCAACACATACACACGGTACATGTAGTATGTGTGTTGCTCACTATTATTTTTTATTAGACTTACAAACTTAGTTTCAGTGATGTCATATTGTTCTTTAATTTAGCCGGAATAGCAAGCTGCTTTCGATCATCTGTACACGTGCCATTTAATTTGCGTATTACACAAATCTTTCCACGAAACAGACAGTTTTAAGTGCAAAAGGTGCGAAAGTGCAGAATCACTCCAGCATCCCCTTAAGTACACCGAACTCTGTGTCGTCAAAGGTCGTACGGCGCTGTCTTGTTAATCAATAGGTCAGAAATTAAGGTAAAATTTCAACCTAGTTTCACGGTAAGATTAATGATTAAATAACGTCGGTTTGAAATAAATTGTAGAATACTTAAAGAAACTCGAACGAAAGTGCTTCGTCGGGGTAGAAGCTCGTGCAGTAGCTCTCTATCTTTAGTGGTAATCGGAACCTCGCAACAACGTGGCAGCTGAGACGATCCGGCATGGACTCTTAATTTGCACGTAACTCGTTTTCGAGCACCGTTTTCGCGGCATCTGTTTTCACAGGTCACCTGAGCAAATGGTATCATGCGGGTTGAGATAGAATTATCAAAGCTATTTTTACTCGCATTATCGACACCGATATCTCAGAATCTTCAAGTATCGCGCTTAATCTTAATGCACGAGCACTCTTGTCGCTAACCATCACTTGATAATTATTCTGCTTTATTTGTCTCGTGAACTCGCGTAAAAACTTGTACTTTTAGCCTACGGAATATCCGCCATCGTTTTCTTAAAAAAAAACAACCGTTTCACAAATTTTGAAGTTACTGATAAAAAATGTACACTGCAATAAAATGACAAAAAAATACCTGACTCTATCCCGCGAGCGCTATCACAGAACACCGATGAACGTACATCGCGCAAAGTGAAAATGCCATTTCCATGCATAATGCAACATTATTATAACCGTCATACGCGTCAAGGAAGCGTACGCAAATAAACAACTTGTTGATTAAATAAATAAACGTTACACTTAATAGAAAGGGCTAGACTTCCTTAATCGTCATCGTCCTGACGTCGCAACGTCGACCTACATATATTTTTACAGCCAGACGAATAATGCCCGCGGATTGTTTATTGTGCTCCAGGCTCCTCTCATCTGTAGGCCCCTTACCCCGCGATAGATTCCTTTCCTCTCGGTTGTAGAGAGCCGTGACCATCTGTCATTTGTCGGTTGAGATTTTTCGAGGCGTCCGGCCTGGTCTGAATGGGGAACTCGTCTTCTCCTCGATGGCTCGTTATCGACAGTAAACCCGCCACTCGTCCTCACTCGTCCCGGCGCGTTAATAATAATGTCAGGTAGACACCGCTCTCTCTCTTCCGATTCACGAGTGTGCCGAAGTGTTTCCCGAAAGATAAACGCGTGCCGTGAACGCAATCGGCCGGCGCTCCGGCATTCAATAATTCGCACGGGCAATTAAGCGACGTGACTCGCGCGATTCCCGATATGAAAACGTCATGACGCGATTAAGGACTCTCCCCCTGTCACCTGTTGGAACGACAGGGTGCCTGAGGACTCGTTGGCGCGCGCGTGTCGCTGCGATGGAAGAGGAGGAGGAGGAGGAGGAGAATGAGGAGTGGAGGCGGAGGAGGGAGAGGAGGCACGGATCACATCCATTTACTTTCGAGAAGGCGTTTCGGAGGTCAACCGATCGTGATCAAGTAGATCGCAATAGGTGCATTTAAATTTCGTCGAGGCACTATCGATTATACGTACGAGTGCAGTTCCAATGAAATAGATATCAAGAATCAATATTTCGATAATTTATAGCTTAGAGTCAATAAACGTATATTTTAGAGCCAATAAAGCATTGCTCCTTAAAATGCGCCTACTTCAAGCCCGTATCAGCCTACGGGCTGAGATTGAGATTAGATGGAAATTTGACCAGAGTAAAGTTTACTAATATCAAGTTTGATCAATATTACTCCGATTGGTCAAAACTCAATTTAATCTCCGTCTCAATCCGTAGGCCGACACGAGCATTAGTATCATGATTTACTACATCTACGTATGTTAACACAACTGCTGATAGTTGTATCCAACTTTAAGTACCATTCCACTTTTTTTTCTACTTCGGTGTTACGGCGATTGTGAATTGCAGTTCGCTGTTTATCAAATCGATACCTCGTACTCACCTGTCGATAAATGACACCATAATGATCTCACCGTTGCGGTCAATTCGACCGAGATGGTCGATCAAACGAGAGCATCATTCCGAGGCGCGATTCTGCGGTGCCGCCGAAAAAAGAAATCGAATCAAAGGACAGAGCGGGCCCAGGTGGACGAGGGTAACCAGCGAGGGAGCGGGGAGAGCCCAGGGTTGCCGGGTATTATCTACGCGGTTCGGACTTCGTGGCCGAAGAAGGGAAGAGAGGCCCTTCGTGTTCGCGGCCGCGAAATAACGTCAGTGGTTTGTGGTTTTTCATACGTGCAAGAAGTCACAATGGTTTATCCCGGAGCGATCCCTCTACGTAGCGCGGAACCTCCTCCCCCCCCTCTCTCTCTCTCTTTCTCTCTCTCTCTCGCTCATTCTCTCGAGGAGAGCTTTGTGGACGAGGCGGTGGAAGAAAAGCAAGAAGAAGACGAGCAAGAAGAAGAGGTGGCTTTTGTTCCCACCTCGAACGAGCTCAACGCGGTCTGCCACTTTTTCACGTTTCCCCTCACCCGCCTCGCCCTTTCTATGCCTTTCTCTTTGTTTCACCTTCTTCCTCGTCCTCATCTCTCCCTTTCACCACTTCCTCGTCTCTCTCTCTAGGTATATCCTCTTCCACGGCTGATGCCCTTTGTCTCGAGGAAACGCGATTAGAAACCCTCGCGGTGCAATTTTAAGGCGGTTCCCACTTCCGTCATAATGGCGAGTCTATTAGTCTCTTGAAAAGAGGGATGATTTTAACGAATTCCTTGCTGCCGTTTTCTCCGCGGCGTTTCCGACATTCTCGTCCCATAATCTTAGGAATACGCTAGTTTTGAAATGGAAAATATATCATTCAATCTCGTTCTAGTGTCACAATGTAACGACAGTGCCAAGCAGTAGTTTCGATAATGTTTGGGGTATGCAGATGTATCGGCTTAGGTATTTCTATGTTTAATACCTGTTCATAGATGTCTGCAACAATCTTTGGCGATTAAAAAAAAAGGAAGTTATCATGATAAAACTGAAAGATAATTATATCTTTTTTGATTATCACACTTCGCCCTTTCCATGCATAACATGTATGCATACAATTATTAATCACGTTATATTTAATTATTAGAATTATATTACATTCACTTCTATGTTGTTTCACTCTAACTGTACCAAAATCAAATACGCGGCTCATTTAATGCACCAGAGACAGGCAGCTCATTCTCTTTAGAGTGACAGGCTATATTAGCTGTCGGAAACAATGAAAACTAAAAAGAGCTGGTAACCACGCGCAAGCCTAGGATCTACCGGGAGCGGGTCCTGACGGGTCGGCAGAGGAAAGAGGATCCTAAGGAAACGACAATCGGAGACAGAGGCCGATGCTTTGTGGTCCATAAATAAGTTGCTGCCGATGGCAGCAACACGCGGGTATACCAGTCACCGGCGCGCGCGTAATCGCGTTTGTATTTTGAGCGACAGCCAATATTTAACTCTGACAATGACAATTCGTACGACGACAACGACGACGACCAGAACGTGCCGAAAGGGCTACCGAAGGGCTGGTAAGTCGCATGTTCCTCGACGGAAGGTAAAGGTCGAGGAGACTTAAAGAGACACTGTGCGAGCACGTCATCTCCCTTCGACTATTCGACGCACCGATAGGGAAGACTTTACATGGTACCTTCGACAAGATAACCGGAGACGAGTGGCGAGAGCCGCGATTACTGGAAAGACCAAGACGACGACACGAAAGTGACGAGGCCACGCGTCGACGGCGCGACGGCCAGACGTTCCAGATTCCTACACTGAAAAAAATTTCTGGTTGAATATGGACGAATCAGATAATTCCTTTAGGATTTACCAGAATTCCTTTAGGATTTACCAGAATTTCTGTAGGATTACAGGAATTTTGGTAAATCCTAAAGGAATTCTGGTAAATCCTAAAGGAATTATCTGATTCGTCCATATTCAACCAGAAATTTTTTCAGTGTAGGGAACATTGCATTCCCTCCGTCCTGTCGAACACACTTTTCATAGATTCTCTCGGATCTAAAGAGGTCTATCGGACAGAATCAAGAACGATATGTCCAGGAGAGAGGAACGAAAAGAGCTAATTATACTCGTTAGAAGATAATGACGTTGATTGTTAGCTTGAGGTAATCGAAATATAAGCGATGATAGCAAGGATACAATTACTTAACTTAATGATGATAATATCGTTATAATTGAAGAGTCGCGAGAGTGCACGGCATCAATAATTGTTGTCATGATTTATAACTTTCTCCACGCGGCTTCTATACATCGCGGTTTCGACAAACTAAGCAAATGCTTCCACAGAGGCCACGAGTGTCTTGGGTAATCACTGAGAAAATTCATAAAGAAGAAACCGCGGTGGATTTACACTATCGTCCACGATTCCACCATTCCGCGATTCGCGATTCGACGATTATCGTCTTATCAATAGATAGTTAGATCGCTGATAGCACTTTTTTTGCATTTTGTAATTCGAGATAAGGCTTCAACACAATTTTATATATATGTACACGTAACAAATATAATTTCTAATTAAAAAGAAATACACAGAAGCGAGAAATAAAAATGTACTGCCGTACGCGTGAATATTGTCACGTAGATTAATAATTAAAATAATTTAATTGTAAGTAGAAAACAAATAGATTATTGATTGTTGATTAATATTATAAAAACATATTCAAAACTTCTCCAGTTCCACTGTGCGGGGATGCTAATTCCGAGTACTAAAGACTAAGTACTTAAGAATACTTTTCCGGAATAATAATTACGGTTCTCGCTAATCGTAGATTCCGAAAATGGATTTCTGCGGCGACGCTAGATGATTCGTTTTGGCGACGCGAAACAATGTCAACTTCCTGGTGACTACGAAAGAACGGTAATCACATTAGCGGTCGCGACCGGAGTGGCACGTCCGCGAAGCGTCTTTCGCCATTACCACGACTTATACCGTAACAAATCTGTTTCGCGGGATCGGCTCTGTCGCCAGATCATGCCGACTTTGCTACGCTACTCCGAACTGAGAGCCGAACAACCGACTAAAGTTCTAGCATAGTGGCCACAGGCCTTAACAAACGCGCGTAGCTCCAAGATAATGCGCGGCGCCAAAAAAAGCGTATTAATATCCTGACTGGCGAAAATAGCGTTTTAACCGAATGATTCGCGATGGGTCGCGTGTTTTCAAGAACGCGAGTCAAGCTGTGCGGGAGTTAATTGCGCTCGATGGTTCTTGCTAGATTTTCCGAATGGTATCGAATAATGCATCGATGTTCTCAATGTTAGTTAGGTAGGAAATGGAGGTGCAAGAATAGCCGAGGATTGAGATTCAAAAGTCGATCGCTTGACAATTAGCTGCGACATTTTCGCCAGCTCGGATAGGAAAAAAATCCGCGGGTTACCCCTTAATTAGAAGACACCGACGAATAACGCGGGGCGATTGGGCGAGATAAAGCTGCTGGAAGTTGCAGGAGCTAAGTGGCCCCTATTCCGCTACCGACAGCTCCCAAGGGTTCCTAATTGTCAAGATCGAGCACCATAATTACACCCTCCGCGATTCGTTCTCGTGTCTCGTAGCTCGTCTCCCCGTTAACGGAACTGGACGAATTCTCTTTCTCTGCGTGGCAGAACGACGCCGAGGAGCGGCGTCGGACGCAGGTAGGCAACCGTAGTTCGGAAATTAAGAAGTCTGGCTTGATAAGAAGCGATAAAAAACCACTTTCCGCGATGGAACCTATGACCCCTCTCGCATGTTTCTCCTTGCTATATTATAAATACGCGAAGAATCCATTAGGGACCAAGCTAGCAAGATAGATACTATCGTTTGTGGTTTAATCGTAGCATGTCAAAGGCTCCGAAAACGAGGTTAAAATAAAGTTTTCAGCTGATAAGACAACATTCGAAGCACAAAGTTGCAAATGCCCGATTTTCAAAATGAATAATGCCAATAAATACCTCAATATACAAAGTTCTAAGAAAATACATAAAAATTAATAAGAGAGCGATATGCGGTTATCTTAATTTTGTATGCAACCGATATTCTACAACTCTATCAATGTTTTAAAACCAAGGTATTTAAACCTCACAGCACTGAAATTATGACTCGGCAGTGGCAGAGTCATATTACGTAGTATTCGAAATGAGTTTATTGACACATTAAAGAGATATCGCACGGCGGGCAACTTCCGAGAATTTACCTCGGCAAATATGACATACGAGCATTGCGAAACATTTCATTGCCCTATTTTTAACCGAGTATCAGTCGGTTTCTTCGAATATTCGTGTTGCTATCGTACTTTCTTCCACACTTTTTTTTCTTTTAAAAATGTGATAGCGATATAGACACAAGTTAATCAAGATAAAACTTAATTATATTTTTACTATGTAAATTAGAGATATCGAGTTCGCGCAACGCGTTTATTAAATTAATTGTCTCATCATAAGTTGCGATTAGATTATTAGGAATAGCCTTGCCATATAATTTAGTAGATTAGCGTGACACGCGCTCGCTTTCTTATCCAAATTGGTATTTGTTTTTCGTCTGTCATTTGAGATATCGATGAAGTAATGGAGTACGAATTCCAAAGCTGCCGCGTGACGCCTACCCGTGGCCGCGTGTTTCATAACTTTCCTCAAACTACTACGGCAATTTGCGTTCCTGTTACACTATGACTCGCCGACTAGCTACCGGTGTAAGCAATCGACTACGTTTGTACAAAACGCATCACGTTCGCAATCTCGAGCGTATCGCGTCTCAGAACGCAGCAAATTCTTTGAAATGATAGTTAAAAAAAATGGTTCAACAATAATGAATATAAACGTCAGCTGACTCGCTACGGAAACAGCTCGGTCAAAACTAATTGTATCGCCACGATCCCCTTACTTGTAAACAGTCATTAAAAATTCATTAAAGTTTCGACTGATGAATGTTAGACAGGAGTGATCGACGACGAAAAACTAATGATGATAGATTGAAATTAACCGCAGGCGTTCATGGTCAAATAACAAAGTTAAAGAGAAACCTAATTAAGTAGATCGGACAGCCAATAGAATAATTTATGAATTTTTTTCACGGAGCGTATTTTCATTAAGAAATGGTCGTCGTTGGTTTATTTAATCACTTTTTTTTTCCATATCGTCAGTGGAGTGGAATCCGACTCACCAGTATAACACCAGGCCGGCCAGACGACAGGGCTCTCGGTGTCCAGCTCCCTCATTCTCTCAGCGACCCGCGGACATCTCCACTCCGTTCTTCCCGACGTGGCGGTAAGAATGTCCAGTTTGGCTACCAGCGTCAACCTCCAACCGAGTGAAAAATCTCCGGCTCTGCCCGTCGAGAGTCGCGGGGGGGAACCTCGTTCGACGATCGTCAGATATAACCACCTGTTGCTCCACAACGGGAGCTCTACGTTTCAGGTAGACCGTCGTGGATCCCGTTGCTCACTCGACCAGGGTTTGGAGACAGACCTCCGCGGAGAGCGCAGGCCGTGTTACTTGTATTCTACGCCGTACACGTGCAACTGAAGGATTCCGAGAGACAGATAAGTCTCTGGACGAGTCTTCGCCGTCACCGCGCTCCGGTTCCGCCGCTGATAAGGCACGCAGAACGCGTCATCGACTCCGCCTGGCCCTCGTTACACTTCCTTTCCACCGCACTGCGTATGGTCCTCTCCCGCTCGTCGCGTTCGCTTTTCCACGACACGCTACCCGCGCGAGCTAGTCGCGAGGTCTCGCTGTCGTGTAACAGTGAGGGACACGCGTGTTACACGAAAAGGTGTCTGGCACTCGACTCGAATCGCGCACTAAATGTCACGGAAATGTCAATGAGGTGCCGCCGACGTTTGACACCTTCACCGAATGTCCCCTTCCTCAGCGCACCTTGCCACTCGTTCGATAATAGCTGTCTTCGGGATCGCGCGGACCACCTCGGATCACAATCGAGCCTCCAACTGTCACCAGACGACTCTTTCTCTTACCCTTTTCACTCCAAGCGCAATCATTAGGCTATTCATGCAGATGCGAAAAATCGTCGGTATGGTACGACACCGGATGATGATCCTCAAGTCTACCAAATCATTCTCAACGCACAGGCTCAATCACGACAGACATGTCAATCACCGCGGCAAATTTCACCAATGTGCGACCTCGGCTTCTTACTGTACGAATCGAAAACAGATTCACCAGATTTCTCGCATCCAAATATTTCACTCATTCGCCGCGAACTTCCGTCTATCGGTGTCAGGAGAACGCGCGTTCCATCGGGAATATCACTCCCTTCACCTTCACGGTGACCGCGGGTTCACTTTCTTCACCCTACTGTAGACCGGCGATCGACCGGCCCCGGTAATCGCAGAGTGTACTCTCGACCCGGTCGATCCTTGCCTTCAGTCCGGGAGGATCGTTGACGTACCGCGGGATGACACGACACTACAACACGGCACTGCTGCGTGAGGTGATGTCGAAGAGGATAGACGGATAGAGCGAGAGAGATAGAGAAAGAGAGAGACAGTAGGGGGAGAAAGGAGAGAGACGGAGACATACAGGTAGGGGGATAGATAGGGGGAAAAAAGACGGTAGAAGAGATAGCCAGCGGCGAAAGGAAGAGAAAAAGAGAGAGAGAGAGAGAGAGAGAGAGAGAAGAGGAGAAGAGAGGAGAGAGAGAGAGAGAGAGAAAAGA
>NW_011967155.1:346705-353744 GCF_000949405.1 Vollenhovia emeryi | reverse complement strand
GAGAGGGAAGAACCTGACCACCGGACACACTGCTCTGCCTTGGTAGGCACACACACACAAGTAAGCGGAGTGGCACTTAGGTTGGTGCACCTGCCGCGAGAGTCCGCGTCGTAATGGGAGCGGGGCAACGGGCGGCAGGTAGGCAGGCCCACCGCTCGTCAACGGAGAAGGGGAGTCAGTCACATGGCGAGTGCCTCGCCAAGGAGGTGGTAGCCGGAGTAAATGGTGGTGGATGAACGAAGGTGGTGATGCTGGCGGCCGCGGCCGCGACGACGGCGGCGGCGGTGGTGGTAGTGGTTGTGGTGGTGGTGCTGGTGGTGGTGGTTGCCGTGGTGGTGACCGGTGATAGTGGTGGAACGCAGGAGTAGGAATCAACGGGGTCCTCGGGAAGAGAGCTGACTTGGCCGCTACCGGTGTAACCTGTCGCGACGATCAGTGTCGGTGCGGTGATTCCGCCCGAGAAAAATCCGAGATGATTTTCTCGCATCGCAGAACGATGGCGACGAGATGAGTATGGAAACGAGAGGAAGGGGTAGGATAAGAGTCCCGGAGGATTCTCGCGAGATGCACAGCCCGACGATCACCGTCGAGGATAAAAGCGGAGCACGAAGGGAGTTTGCGTTTCGAGCGACAAATAAAATCTTCTCCAATTCAAAAATAAGATATCTAACGTAAACAACGGTTCAAAACGCCGAGAAGACACGTACTGCTCTCTGAATGAAATCCGAGACACGAAATAGATGAAGTAAGAAATCGCGGCGGGAGAAGTTGGCGAGAAAATTACGTGATCGGCGATTGAGAACAGAGGGGATACCGGGTGGATTGCACGAGCCCGTCAAAAACCATAATAGAGATCGAGGACGAGACGAGAGAGAAGCGCACCATTATTTTCCATTGTTTAGTGCGAGGAAACATTCAGCTAACATTATTATTGGGGACAGCCGTAGCGCCGTCTTTTCCGCGTGCTTCGACTACCGATTACGGTTAATCGGGATGCTCTCTGCCTGCGTCCCATATTTGGGCCCACTTACGAGACAGAGCGGAAGAACAGCCATTGAATTCCAGGCGCTTCCCGAGATCATTGATAGAACTTGACGCGGTAGATTGTCCCACGAAGCTTCTTCCAAGCACGTCGTTCAATGTCCAGCTATCAATGCTACGTCTTTCTTCGCGTCTGTGATCGGTCGGGGCTCGTATAGCAGTCTAGGTGGACACTACGTCAACGTGAAACAAGACGCGAACATCTCGCTTGCTTGTATCCCATAGTTCTTCAGGGATCGCTCGTAAAACGCTATCATCGGCTCTTCTCGGATAGCGCGAACCTATTTTACTTTGCCGGGTCTTTTCGCGATTCTCATTAAACGTTCGCTTCCAAAGACAGTGAGAGAAAAATTCATTATATTTACAAATAGCGCTCGTTAGTATCTCTGTATCATTTCACGAAGGTAAAGTACCCAGTCGTTTAAACAGCATCGCGTTGAGTCGCGCGAATATATACGTTTTCTATCTTACGTTGGTTCTTGGAGCTTACCGCGCCATAAGCGATCGTATCAAAGCCTTGCTGAATTAGCTATGCGATAACTTTCGTTTATATTTCGCGCTGGACTTTCTCAAACGAATCGCAAACCATCGCCACGTTGTCCGCGCTCTTATTTTCTAGCGGCCGACGTATCACGCGAAAACATTCATAATTTCTCAGGACACTAATAGTCGGATAAACGGCCCTAATGGAAAGTCTCGGGCCGTTTCTGACTTTTATTGTTGAAAAGTCGGATCCTATTCATCCATCTAAATGAACAATAATTACGCAACGCTCCGGGGGAATCCTACAACACCGTCAGAGCAAGGAACGTATTATCCCGGAGATTATTCTGGAAGCGTCGCCTTAGGTGTCCGGACATGTTCGGAATCCCGTGCCGCAGTGGGATACCTAACGTACGGAGCCGAGATGAAAGCTTGTTACGTTAACCATCATATTGTTTCGCGAAGGCAAGACGCTGCTCCGACTGCGAAGTGCGTAGCGGCGCAACGAGTAGTAGTTCGTCCCGGCTTCGAGGTGTACCATCAAGGACGATATATCGCGTCCGATATATATCACTCGGGAGAGAAAGAGCACTTCCACTTCCACACACGTCGGGTTTATTATATGTGCGTACGTATCCGTACGCGCCGCCCGGAGGCTGCGCTCCGAGCTTCTCGTTTAGATATCCGCTCCGCGAGATTATTCGAGAACGAACGACGGAGCGAACGCTCGTCGAAACGTCCCGATGGATGGTGCATTATATTGGTATCCTATCAGGCATCGATCGCCGGGCTTCCGCAGGTAGCGATTACCACCTCGGCCATTTTCTTTCCCGGAGAGAACTATCGGCGATTAAACGGTCCGTCGACCTCCTGCGCACCTCGCGCCGCGCGCGCAACGGGATGTATTAATCGTTCGGCTGGATCGATGCGACTCGTCCTTGTACGCCGGACCGGCGTCCATCAACCCACTCGTAGGAATTAATTAGTGCGCTCTCGCGATGCCGTCCGGCTGATAAAAAATCTCGCGACCGGCCATAATGATATAGAGCAAGTAACATGAAAGTTGTAAATGATAACTTACTACGAAAATATATTCTCAAGTTAAGTACTCGCAGATCTTACATGAGCCAGCGACATGTAATTTCAACTTGTTCGAAAATTATAAAAATATTATATGTCAATGACGTTCCTTGTATATTTACTGTGTATCAGAATAAAAGTGTACGATAAAAATGTCATCTGTATTTCCTCTTCCCGCACATTTCCACGATACGAAATGGGATGCTTTTCGCAATTAAAAGCCTTTCGCCAGTATCGAATAATCGATTCGAATGTAGCAATACGCATCATTCTCACGGCTTGTCAGAGCAAATTAATACCGCGGGGTGAGCAGCCTACGCCTGTTGTTATTCAAATCCATTTTCCGCGGTGAGTGAATGACAGGAAACGCGTCTTTGGACGCGCCCCGTTTCGCACCGCGGGATACCGCGCGCGCTCGCAAGTGTATATCCACGACGGGGAAGCGTTTTCGCGTTTCTGAAGCGGCGGTTTTCCCAATCGCAGGACTAGCTAAGTCCCATCTGGCCGTGGCTCATCCTCAGAGACGAAGTAACCGGTGGCGTTCATGAATACGTGTTCATTATTTATGAGCAACGCCTCTCGGCATCAACTGGACCGGCCTCTCTATCTACCGGTAGACACCCGGGAGAGGAAGGCAACCGGATAACGTATTACGTCTTCATATTTTTTTCCCCTCGTGCACGCCCGGTAATTAAAGGTGCCCCGCCAAGGACCCCGATGATTTACCGGCGATGCTGCGCCGACCTGATAAGATGGGACCGGTTGATAACAAGGTGCCTTTTGGTATATCGTGAGCCGGATCAAGTTTTACTAGACTGCATCGTCTCTTTATAATATTCCTATATCTTCTTGCTGCTGGCTACCGACCGATCAAGTTTATCGCATGTCTCGCGTGACATACATGTCGTGTCACGCAACAATTTTATATCGGCAGAAGCTGTACGTATTGAATTAAAAATGATACCGCTCGCCCCGCGATTCGATTAAATAAATAAAATAATATTTCACGTGTAAACAATTTTCCAGTGGCGTTGAGGTCTCGGGCGCTTATACCATTATGATAAAAATACGTCTGTCACGGGCATCAGGCTACAAATATGGTCGTTGCAATAAATACACGTCGATCATTATATTTTACTGCGACGGGTAAACGTTAGCTTTGTATATTCGTGACGATTATTGACAGCTGCTAATAGAACGGTTACGCCTAGTCGATCGAGAAGCGTCGTGATCCCGTGCCAAGCATCCGCGGCATCAGCGGCAGGCAGCGCCGAGGGAACTCGATGGGGGGAGGGGGAGGGGGGAGAAAAAAAAGGCAACTCGCGGTATTCCCCTTTCTCATTACGGTATGCTGGATCAAAAGTGCTCATATTTCATAGACTTGTTCTGGCGTGCGGCACGAGAACCCCGATGGCCTCCGCTCGTGCGCGCGTGTACGGAGAAGTTACGGTCCCGTTGAGTGGAGAAATTTACGTTCGTCAGCAAACGAGTGCCGCGACGAGCGGGGGACGGATGATGATGACGATGGCGGACGAGGCGGACGGGGGAACCGCCGGTGCCCGATGATGATTTCGACCATTTAATTGAAACGTCCGGCCGACACTAAAATCTCCCCTTCTCCGGCACCTCTCTCGCGCGCGCTGTCTACTCTTCTGCCACCCCTCTCTGCACACTCGCGTGATGATCACCGCGATCTCCCCCCCCCCTCTCTCTCAGCAGTATGCATTAGTGTTTTTCAAACCGTGCCATAATGTTGCACCGGCATCGACGAACCTGCTGACGAGTCGACGCGAAATTGCCGATTAGAGGGAACATTGCGCGTATGCGTGTATATATGCGCGCCATCTTAGGAAAGACATTTCTGAAGAACCATAAAGCCGAAGAGCGCTCTTTTTAGCCAATATTCTAAAGTAGCATATGTAAATTGAGGACGCGGGTTCTCTTACGTCCCGAGGAAGTGTTCGTAAATTTTACAGGCCGGCCCCAAATGCATCGCGATCGACATATCCTGACTCCGATATTCCGCTATAAAATTAAGCGCTTGACAAACGCAGTCGTAAAGAGAAACAGATTCGCCGCCGTGGAAATCGTCTCGTCGGAGCGAAACCTATCCCCAACGGATTTCTTCCAGTCCGACGGAAGTTTTATTAGCCGTTTGATTTACGGCGAGGCACGACCGGCGCGTAATTTGCCGCGCTGTATTTAATTTGCTTTAAAAGTGACCGTGAAAAAGGGACGGGATGCCCCCGACGGGGGCAACGGGCACCTCCGTGAGGGGGCGCGAAAATCAAAACGGATGGTTGTGCTTCGCGGAATTTTTCTTCTGACGGGCATTGCTGTACAAGATTTTGGTCAGCGGTTTCCCCCGTCGAGCAACGAGTACGCGCGACGGATGTTCTCTGATGAGCGAATGTTACGGAACATCGAGATAGGCTCGGAATTCATTTGCTACCCCAGACCGATTTACTCGTCAACGTCCGTCGTCCGCGAATCGTCTTCCCTCGAATGCAGGAAATCTCGGAGGCAACGAACTATCGGGGCACGCCGATCGATATCTCCTCGAGCTACATGCTCTCTTTATCATTCTCTCTCACCTGTCCGGGTTTTTCGATCGTTAATTGAAAGGAACGGTATGAAATTTACTATTTTCAACGATTCATCGTCCGCGATACGTCCGTCGCCTGTGTAATTATCGGTAATTCTAACTCATTTCGCGCAATTATCTGCAACAGGCATAACTATCGGTACAGTATATCGGCGGGGCATAATCATCTGCGTTAAAAGCCGGCTGGTAGGTATGACATCGGTTTTCACAATCTCGGTATTTCCGACTCGAGGCTTCTTGCGTGAAGACTTGTAATTAAAGTTAAAGGAAAAATTTCTCAAAGTAATTAATATTCTCTCTGTCAATCATAATATATTGATAAAGGAAAAATTTTCAAGTATTAAACACCGCAATCTTATGTTGTTGCGGCGCTAACTCACTCGCCGAGGCAATCTCCAATATATCCTGATAAAAAGAGCGAGCAATTTTCATCCTGCACGCGCGGATCGCGTTTCAAAGCGACACTATAGCAAAATTTAATAAACATTAATCGTAAATATGACACGCATTAAAAATAATCGAGACAACGTCGCGCGCTTAATTCACAAGATACGCAGCAACGATACCCGACGTCGTGACTGCGATCGGTAAATTAAGATGAAAGGGGCTCCCGAGTTTTTCGGATCGTCGAAAGGCCGTGTTCGCGCCGATTAATATCGCCGGCCGCCGCGATACGATAAACGAGATGATAAATACGGACACGCACGATTATACCGCGCGAGGTTACGCCGCGAGATGCCGATGAATCAGCGGTGGTAAAGGTCAGACGGATGAACGTGCACTTGAAAGGTCAAGGAAAGATGCAGGTGTCGAATGGAGGCGTCGACAAAAAAGTTTATATAAGCAGTCATGCCGGCTTCAATCCGGCCGGTTTAAAAATACCGCGGGAACGACGATGAGGCTCGTGCAAATATCTAACTGCACAGCGAAATCTGCTCGAGATAACGTTCGCGGTGAGAAATTTGACGGACGGCGTCTTTAGCTTTTTATCAGACGATTTCCCTCGCGGCAAATATTGTGCCATGTGTTCCGCTGTTTATATCATCGGCCGCGCTCGCCGTACAAATAAGATAAAACTAATTTATGGTAAATAATTCAATTAATGACTTTGACACGCAGAAGATCCGTCCCGAATTCGCAAGAGAGAGAGACACCGTGACGATTTATATCTTTTATATTCCTACGAGGACCGCGACGAGAGTTGATTGACCCGATTCAGGTACGCTGAGAAAATTGTCCGATTAAATACAAACGGATAATCCAATTACATTCTAACAAACGGATATATTCTATTAAATAGTGCATCCGATGAAAAAGATGATCGCTTTTTTAATCGAATTTCTTCGGTGACTGCATTTCATCGAATATATCCGAGGAGGAAACCGCTGACAAACATCTTGTACACGCACCGGCATAAATGCTGTCCCTATCCTTGTGAGGCGCACGCACACAACAAGCGAACGACCAATCCGAAAGTCGTGTCGCGGTCGTCCGACGATCGGATTAGTCACCCGTTTGTTTGTGTGCGTGCGTCTCACACGGATAGGGACGGCATTTATACCGATGCGTGTACACCAATGCCTACTGTTGCCCAGTGGGCATTACACAGAGAGAAAAAAATAGTTGCAGTTACCACAATCTCACTATAATTTATAGTCATTTTTGGACCCAACCATATTTTTATAATTCTTCCAACTACGTAAGTTATGGTTGACCTAACAATGTATTATAGTTCTCATAGACACAATATTGGTCCATGCAACTTATGATATGGTTGTCATAAACCAAAACGAGCTTTTAATTTGGTAAGGTGTACTATGAATATTGCAA
>NW_011967155.1:330405-344376 GCF_000949405.1 Vollenhovia emeryi | reverse complement strand
AAATACTACGTACTTTTCTCTCTGTGTACTTTATCTTATTATCTTATTTTATCTTTAAAATGCCCCGGCAAGGCCTAATGCCCAAAAAATGCCCGGTAGCGCCGCAAATCTGTACACCACAATGCCCTCAGCGGTTTACCCCTCGGATATATCCATAATTCAATCGGAAAATGTAATCGGAAAAATTAACCACCCGTGACGCCATTTAATTGGTTTATCCAACGGAAACTTTTCTCAGTGTATAAATGCTAAGCAATACTTAATTGGGAAACAATGTGACATGCTGCCACTTTACATTTTCGCGATACGTCGCTCATACATTGTTCAACGTTGTTTTTCCACCGGAAAGAATATCGGGCGGACGAAGTGCGTCGTGTCGAATGAAATGCGATCCTTGCGGCGCGCGAAATCCGCAATTTACAGCGCAATTTGGCATTATTATTTGGCATTAATATTGCGCCGGACATTCCGTGGGCCCGCGTGACGCAGCGGTAATCTTCATTTTCGTTCATCGGCCGTACGCCAACGCGCGCGGAAATTTGGGGCCTAATGTAATCCAATAATTTATCAGGCAGCGAAGCGAGAGAACGTACGGCGAGCGTAGGTAGAAACGTAAAAAAATCCTCCGCTTTAGACCGGTAATTTATATGGTGATACCGAGAGCGCGAGCGGCACGTTCGGTAGAAACGTCAAATCCTTCCCTCTCGATCTGCTAGATCAGCAATTTATATGCACTTGACGGAGACGCTGAAACGACGGAGATTTAAAGGCGTACCTAACGAGCGAATTTATGTCACAGTATTTAGAAAGAAATACGCTCCGCGCGCATCTATTCGCGATACCTCGGCGTTAAGAGCGGAACCAGGAATTAATTCTGAGGAGAATGTGGCGACGAGCGGAGAGCGAAAGTTCGAATGTGAATCAAACGCAGCGGGAGGCGAATTTGCACCTGTTGAAAGACCATTATTACAAGTGCGATAACGACAGACATAAAAAGAAAAAGTATTCGGGTTCGGGTCGTCCTGTGATCGAGAGGAACGCAGACCCGTCGAACGTACGTTCGCCGCGAGAATCCGAATATCGAAACGTACCGAAAATCCTTGAGGGAAATCGATGGTGCTTATCGCCGTGACGGAACTGCAGCACGCATAATTGCCGAGGAAGGAGCACAGCGGAGGGTGGCGAACGAGCGAGAGGGCGAGAGGTAGGGGGCACGCACGGTGCACAAAGTGCAATTTCATAATTTTTGCCTCGTAAAATCCGAGCAATGAGCGACGTAAAAATGAATAACTGGAGGAGCATTCACCCGCGGAAAGAACAAGTTGGTGGAACACCTCTCGCCGCCCCGTCTTCGGACCCCTCGGTCGCCATGTCCCTCTCGCTCGCACCGGGAGGTAGCCGAGCCGTCGGTGGTGGTTGCCTTGTTCCGTGGCCCCCACTGGCAGAGACCGAGCGATTTTTATCTTCCGGGTAGAATAGATTATCTTTATTTACGAGCAATCTGCGGTATGGGCAAATTGTTTGGGAACGAGTGAGGGCCGCTTATTTAAAAGCCGTAAACTATTCAATACGCGAACGAACTGAAATCCTCGGAGTAGCGAAAGTGTGAGAATGCGTATGTGCGTCACGGAGGAATCCCGCGATAATTTCACTCTCAGCGGGGTAAAATCTCAAGGACGGTAGACCATGAATTTCCAGAGCGGCGATTCCTTTTGTTCTTAAAAGAAACGTAACATTGCACTGAACACTGTTGTGACGAATATTTGCAATTCGGTGGACACGTGTCGGTGGAAAATCGTGCGGAAACGTTTCAACGAGAGATCTTCAGGCACCAAGACGCCGATGAACGAACGTCTAATCTCCGAGGCATTTTTGAAACAGCATGCACATTTTACGCTTGAAAACGTTGGCCAAGTGCGTTACTGCTACGGCATTAACGGAACACGTATCAGACCAGATCGGAGTTTGCATCGAGTAGATACGCCCCTCGCGCGAGCTCTGCTAGAGTAAACTTATCGAATGCAGCTCGTAAAAAGATGAAAAACGAACGGAAGTGAGGTCAAATAGATAAGTGAAGTAGCGCGTGCGAAAAGAGGAGGGTTCAAGCGGTGCACAGATTTCTATCTCCGCCCGACACTATGTTATCACACACGAGGCTCTGAATGACGTAGAAGCTAACAACAGTGTACGTAACGGTGAATGATTCCACGGAAACTCAGAGACAATTCGCGTATTAGATGAAGTTATTACGGTATACCAGGAGGCTCCTTTCCACCGTGACATTCACCTCTTTTTGACCGCGCTAAAGTAACACCGAGCCGGATAGATTGCGATTTTAGGACTTCGCGGACGAACGTAAGGAAAGGTTACATCGCACGAGACGCAAGAGGATTTCACGGGTCTAGGTCAATCGGTAAAACGGATAGACTTTTACCGCCTATACTCGCAAGTGTCGTAGGACGAGCCATCGTCGAAAGACAAACGCGGTTGGATTTCGACTCGGGCCGAGTAAGATTTAGAAATGAAATACAATTACGAAAACCAGAAAGAGGCGTAACGCCATAAAATGCGAGACGTGCGAAATGCTACATATCGACACTCGCGAACTGCACCCAGGATTAATAATGCCGGCGTGCCGGTCGTCGAGGGCGGGGGAGAGAGAGTGAAGTGCGGGAAAAGACGAGAAGGGAGACGAAGAAGAAGAGGCAGAAGAAGACGACGACGAAGTAGAAGAAGAAGAAGAAGAAGAAGCGGGAGAGGAGAGGCAAGGTAGAGAAGAGCAACAAGAGGTGCAGCCTCGGGTGCCGGGCGGGGCTCAGATGTTTATCCCGGTCGACCTCTCTTCCCCCGTGCCCCCCGTCCCCCGGTGCCTCTCTTCGTGGTCTCCGATGTGCCCCCTTCACCTCCGGTTCTTGCGGAGAAGGAGCGCGCCCTCGGCAATCCGGTGTTGCGGAGCGTTGCATCTACGTTATGCGTGCTCTTGTTGCTCGGATGCGCTCACAGTGGCGTCGCAACCGTCTCCGTTCTCTCCGACCTGGCGGACGGAAATTATGACAGGCTCCAACAGGAACGAAAGCTGCCCTGGCTCGCTCGCGATGCAATACATATTAAAAACATCGGTACGAGAGCTGAACGGCTGGAGAACTTTGGCGCGCAGGTATCGTTGAGGCGAGCAAACGAGCCACTATCATTCAATTGTATTGTTTACTCGATGTGCGCTATGTAATTTCCATGTACCTTTATTTAGATATAATAAAACTCTAAATTAAAATTCTTTTTTAATCATTTTCCATCCTTTTTTCTTCCAACACGCCTAACACGTATCTCGATCCGAGTAAAAGAGAAAGAGATCGTCGTTTGGGTAATTTCAGAAATATACTCGTCTAAACTTAGACTATCTATGCAATCCTTTCCTATTGTAAAACGAGCGATAATTAATGTACGCAAATTGAGACGACATCATTTTAGGAATACGATTTTCGGACGTTGAAAATTCCCAGAGAAGGAGGTCAGCCCGAAAAACTTGGGCGTGACATCGCGGAGAATGAGGTAGGATGGCTCGGTTCGACAACCGTATCGATCGTAATCGAAACGACCGGAAAGAAGACCGGGGAAGGCTGAGGCTTGTGACGAGGCGTCGGACGGTCGGCACTTGCAAAAAATCAACGTTAATCAGACACTTCGTATCGCCTGTACTCAGCTCCCGGTGAGTCGAGCGATCTAGCTCGCAGCAGGTTCTTCGCGGCAAAAAATCGATGAATGAACTTACGCCAGAGCGGATGCTTCGCGCTCGAGTTGACCGACGACGATGGTTTTACGAGTGTCCATCACGCATATCTTCATCATTATTTGTTAAAACGCCGCACGTTTTTTTTTGCTATCTCGTTCCATCTGTATTAGAGTTTACACTTTCCGCGTAAAACGTGCAATATGAAGTAAAATAATTTACAAAGATGAGAAAATAGAACCGTTAACGTGTTATTACATGTTACTTATATAGCCAGGCGATATTACGCATTCATGAAAAGAGTTGTCCAGGTGTAATATAATAAAATTTTTTACGAAAATAATCACTTGGGCGCCTTGAAGTAAACGAGATATTTCAGATGATATCGCTAATTATTACTTATCACCGTCTAGCCTCTCCTCTCCCATCAAAATCAAGTTAAGTTCTATCGAATAAATTATATTTCTCCCGTCGAACAGTAGTCTGATCCCATGCATATGCATGAAACATGGTCCGCAATTATCGCTTCGCAATTAACTTCAACCACCACGAGTTAATCTCTCCTTCCTGGCCATCTTGTATTTCGTTTCTTCGTCTATCGCTGCCGTCGTGCATCCTTGCGATATTAATACAATAATACAATTATTCTTCATCGCCGGGGCGATTCCATCCGCGTGGACCAACGGCAGCGATCGTCTGGTCTATCGATCAATGACAACACCGTTGCATACAAGCGCAAACGAATCGAAGCTAATCATCCGCCAACACCATGCGCTTGGCGGCCCCATCGAGATAAGGGCCTCGACGGAGTTCGAGGCCGAGCGCGTACCCGCCTAGAGATTCGTTCGTAGGATGGTTTCATCGGGCACGTATTCCGCTGATGACGCACTTCCGGCCAAGTGAACCCTCGCGGTGGCCCCCGTGATAATTCCGGAGGATCGAGAAAGGAGCGAGAGAGATCCATCCACCGTGACTCCGTGGCCCCGTGACGACCCCGAAGAGATGTTTGCTCTTGTTGCGGTGCTATGCACCGTAGCGACCGGCGGCTGTATGGAAGTATAAGAAGAAGATGAAGAAGAAGAGAAAGAGGAGGAGAGGAAAGGGTAAAGTGAGCAAGAGGAGAGAAAAGCGAAGAGGATCAAGGAAGAGCAGCGAAAGGAGCAAGAAGTCGACGCGATGATGAGGTGGGGCAAGGCAGGGGGGGGGGAGAGAGAGGCGCGGGGAGATAGCGGAGGACGGGTCTTGATTCAACGCCTAGCCTCCGAAGGAGCTCGCTCGGGCGCCCGATGGTAGCGGTTCGCTCATCATTGTAATTACTTCACGAGGATGTACCAGTATATTGGATCATTATCGACCGCTCCATATCTACCACCTAGCCTATAAGTATAGACTTATGCACCCGGTGCCCGGACGGTGATCTGTGCTCCTACCTCTCCCCCTCTCTCTCTCTCTCTCTCTTTTCTTCTTTCTCTCGCCCGTATGCACACGGAGCACGCATGTGCACCTATACGAGAATGCGTGCGCGAAGCCACGCATCCGAAGAGACAAGAGGGAGGGAAACGCGATCGGGGCACGTACCAGCTAACGACTCGTTCGTACGGCTCTCTGATCAAACAACCGCAGTAACCGGGGTAACTTTCTAAAGGGCCCTCGCTTTCGCCAGCATCCGTTTTCGCGGAGGGCGATGACAGTGGCGTAAGCGGAGATGAACGGTGTTGACAAATTTGGTAATATCTCACCTACTTGTGCGTTTAAATGTGTGCATGTGTGTGCGCGTGCACGTCCATCCCAACGCATCTCTCCAAATTCTCCCTAAATTGTCGTAATTTTACTTTTGAGAAGCAGTAATGTGTATACAATACACAAGATATATTAATACGAATAAGATTGTTAGTTACAAGATGAGGTGCGCATTGCAATAAGTATATGCCGCGCACCGGAAGCGAACGGCTGCACCGCAGCTGATCGATTAAAGGATATAGTGCGGTAATTATCGTTACACGGTGATCTACGGGGTTATAAAACGCAGACTATAACTGTGTACTTTTATTAAGAGAAAAAAAAGAGGAACTCTTGTGTCTTTAATGTCGTGTTAGGGTCCGCACAGGCCGCAAGACTCAATATTCTAATTTTAAAATAAAGTTATATATTAAACTTTCCTTTTATCAATCCAGTACAACTATAATCCATACTAAAAATACTTAACTCGTCTTTGAATATTTTGCCGAGATCTTCGATAAAACAAGAATTATTTCACGTGTTTCTTAATAAATTCACAAGAAAAAAAATTGTACACTCGCGCCGATTGTTCGTAAGAGGAAATCCGTGTTCACAAGTTTGTTTAGCAACAAACGAAAGAGATTTAAAGGAAATATTAATCTCGAGGAACGTAATAAGATTAGTTAATTGCAGAGTAGGATGTGCTTTGTACGCCGGAAATATCCGATTATATAAGCATTTGATCTATTAATAGATATCGCGGCGCAATTATCATTACGCGGTGATTTATTGTCCATAAACTGAATGTACTGTAATATTTAGTTACGCATACCTCCACTCGGGGACGGAAGAAAATTACTTTATTTGATATATATTCGCAGCTTAATGGAATTATTTCCTACTGTATAAATAAGCAATCACAAAGCTAAACACCTCGTATGCTAGGCTAAAAATCATTCGGCGTAAAACAGAATCAGCCCTTTGGAATGCCGTTGAAATTTGATCGCGCGCTCGTCAGTTCATGCAATGTGACCACAAAAGGAGGACTAGATTTCTACTTGAGCGATAATCATCCATCTCGGAGAATGCCTCGATGTCTTTTGCTTAAAGACTTTGTAGTCCCCTCTCTCTCTTTCTTTCTCTCGATTCTTGTCACTACACGGGGCTTCGATTCTCGAACGAAGAAATGTAAATCTTGGTAAAAATCAGACCGTAGAAAATTGGAAGGATATAAAATTCAGGCATAAAATTTGCATAAATGAATAAATATAAAACACCTCGCTGATGCGTCCGCGGCAAGACTTGAAATCGCGATACTCGAAAGAGATACTCGGTGTGTACGAAATGAGTAAAATCATTGGCGGAATGTAAGTTGGGACTCATATTTCGTTCCGATCGATATGCCGATAAATTACACCGTAGTTAAATGCAACATGTACAAGATCCCCGTCGGTGTCGTTCGTCTATCTGACATCGCGAAAAACAGCAGGCATGGCAGCATTCCTTCCCCGGGATATCTGCCAACCCTGCGACCCTGCACGACCGTTAGACCGGAATCCAAATCGAGGATCAGGATCCTGCAGGCCGCGCACGTCGGCCCAGGATCGATCCGGGACGCGCAACGGGAGCCCGCGGAAGAAGGAACGGGAGCGTATCGAAAGATGCAGGCTTCGATAATCCTTGAGGGTAGGTCGGTACATCGTGCTCGCCGAGTCTTGCCTATCGAGGTGAGGCGCTCCACGGAGGAAGTAAAGGGGCATCCGCGTCTCTCTTTCTCTCTCGCTCCCCTTGGTTCGCTCCCACCTCTGCTTTCTCTTACCGTCGTCGTCCCCGTTCTCGCTCCTGCTCGCTCCCGCGGGCCGGCCAGCCGACCTACGTGGAGATGCTCAGGTGTAAAACCGTTGATTGCCACGGCGCGGTATTTTCTCTTTGTACGGCGATGGTAGCGGTGGGCGTGCCGGGCACGACCGAAGGGAGACGGCCAAGGCCTCCTCATCGCGCGCTACCGCGATTATGTTTATTATACTTGGGCACACGCGTGTGCGTACGTG
The DNA here is from genome assembly GCF_000949405.1 of Vollenhovia emeryi. Lineage (NCBI taxonomy): Eukaryota > Metazoa > Arthropoda > Insecta > Hymenoptera > Formicidae > Vollenhovia > Vollenhovia emeryi. The sequence continues at coordinate 336,879 of NW_011967155.1, read as the reverse complement.
CGCGTACTTACACGCGGCCCCCGCCGCGTTCGTTGCGCGGCCAAGCATCTTTGTCACGGACGTGGGGACGCGCGCGGCACGCCGTACCGTAGTCGGAGTGAATGGCGATAGCTACCGTGAGGACGCGTTTCTCGTCGCAGACTTTGTTCAGAGCATCGCGGGGGCGACGCCACGCCTGGGACGCGAGAGAGAAAGAGAAGAGGATCGAGCTTGATTGCGCGCGGACTTGGTTTAGAGAATCACTCGCGCTCGCGTAGGATTAACACTTGGCGCTCGGCTAACGACCGAATAATCGGTGCATGCGCGTAGGAACAACTTTACAACAGAAACGCATTAACTGTTAATCACATAATTCACGTTTTATGTGCGCGATAAGTACAGAAAGTTGCACCGTAGAAATCATTCTGACACGTATTACGTATATTTCTAATATTACGAGGAACGACCGGAAGCCACGGCCGAGCTCGCTCGCACGTTACCGATTTGTCAACGGCCCAAGAGAAATGAGAACGTATCGGCGAATATATTACCGCGAGTAACCGGAGTACCCGAGGCGACTCGCTAATCATCCCGGCGAGTCCCCTCGTGGCTTTGAGAAGAGATCGATCATCGCGATTCATGACGACGGTAACGATCGCCACTGTCGTCATCGGCAGTGACGCTCGTGCGACGCGCCGTCGCCGGAGATGAGGCTGCGTTAGGATTCCATCGAGATGGAGCCTTGACATTTCGTGGCCTGGAATCGACCGGCATAATTGATCGGCCTTCTACGGCGCCCATTCGACCAACGACCGTGCTATTCCATTCCGTCCGATATGGTTACGACCTCGCGCCGAGCGGCGGAACGCGACCGCGTCCACTTGGTCAACTGGATTCCAGTCTTTCGCGGAACGAAAAAGAAGCGGGACTGATTAAATTGGACCCTCAGGAGGTCTCTACGCTCAAATAGGAGAGCGCGAAATTGGAGCGAATCGCGGTGAAATCAAAGTACGCCTGTGTATCTGATATAGGGTAAAGGCGGGCATTATGCGCCTGGCCATAATGTGTAATATGGCCACAACGCCCTTATTAAATATTCTAAACATTGATAAACATCGATAATGTATAAAAACCAATTATTGTAGCTATTCTTGAAGTTTGGTAACAAAAATCTCTATATTTTGTTGTTATTTGTGGTTTGGTGCTTCATTGTTCTCCATAATCATCAAAATATACACGTCAAAGTGAGACATGGCACTTCCAACTAAGTAAGATTTTCAAATTAAAACAAAATAATTTTGGCTTTTCTCATTATACATTTCAAAACCTGAACCTTGGCTATATTTTTATAATAAATTTATCGTGCTTTGCCCATTATTTTGATAATTATAATGCACATTATTAAATGTATGCTCGGCGGCTAATATGGCCAGCGACAAAGGTAGCTAATATGGCCAGCGAGTACAACAGAGTTTAGAGTACGCCAGTGCTGAGAGTGATAACAGCGAAGAAAGAAAATAGTTATTTCTCACAATTTATTAATAAATTGTGAGAGCACGGCGTTACGTAGAGAGAGTGGACATACACATACACATTTCTTAAACGTGTACTCGTATGTTTAAAATATTTCAAAATTTATGTTCTGTACGATTAAAGTAATACTTTACGATTAAGGTAAATACCTCACTTTTGCAAAATATTACTGTTTTGTACACTTTTTTTTATAGTTGGCCATATTATCCACCCCTCGTTTAATATGGCCAAAACGCATACTTTCAGATTCTTTTTTTTTCTTTGAATATGGATAGATTTTAATTGATCAAAACACTTTGTCATCAAAGCTTATTAAATACACTAGAATTTCAGAAAGTTACAAAATAAAAAACCAGCGGTTTGAAAATTATGACCTCAAATCAAAACTATGGCCATAATACCCGCCTTTACCCTACGTTACTTGCGGTGTACTCAAAGTATCATTCCGATAATATAACAAACGATTGTTGAGAAATGCAGATAAGTCTTTAAAAAAATTCAACATCCACTCATTGATATTCGGATTTCGTTATGAAATGTTGGGCGACCAAGGGTATCGTTCAAAGTGCAAAAGTGCGTTACGTTACGACGCTTTGTAATAGGACTGCGATGTTTCTTTCAATCTGCCGTCCCGAGATTTCAGCAAGCATCGACGCGAATTTGATGAGTAACGAGAAAAGTACCCGCAATTTCCATGTAAAGCTGGCGATACCTATTATTACTGACGGGCGCATCTACAATGCGTTCTGGCTAAACGAACGCGCAGCACGGCAAATGTAAGCTCGGCAGCAGATACGACAAACAAATACCACGGGTGCTGCAATTTTCTGTCGTTAACGACCGGTAGTGTCTTAAACCCATGTGCAAACGTACCAATAACGGTCGCGCTCGTGCGTACTAAAAATTTTATAGCGTCGCGTTTATCGGCACGAGAATGGCGTTGGCAAAACCTTGTTTAACAAAATAATGACTACAATTATTCTACTTTACATTTGCCTGTTGTGTAGCGCAAACACGATACCTTCCCGCGAGAGAGGGAGCCGGCTTCGCCTCGGCAATTTACTACAAGTAATCGTCGATCAAGAAGAGTTATAACTACCGGATTGTCAGCCGTTTGCCAGCATTAAAAGCGCGTTTTTCAGTTGCACCGCCGGCCAGTACGTTATAAGTAGTCAACGTTTACAGGACTTAATTGCCCATCCGTCATAGCTCGTACTGCAAATTTTTCATTCTTTACATTTCTTAAAAAAAAAAAACCTTAACATTTTAATAAAATCTAAGGGTCGAGGGTCGATAGGAAAAACAAACGCGCTCATGAAAGTAACGCGAGACGATCTGTCGCGTCTCCCCGCGACCGAAGATTTGGAAGACGATGACGTGCAATTCCGCAGTCTCCCTTTCTCCCGCTTTCTTTCTCGCGAATAGAAGAATCATCTAATTCTTGATGCGGCGCCCAGGGTGCCACCGTATAGCAAAAGTCGCTCGCGTGGTTCGTGTCTCGGCTCGTTCAATTTACATAAACACGTACTCATTGATTGCCGGGGCAGATTGTCCGGCGTTATTACTTCTACGACCGGTTAACTTCACCGCAGGACCGCGAATAATCGTTAAGCCCTAATCACTTCGCTACGCACGTAGCGCCGAGCTCGGCCCGATAGATACGTCCGATACACGCTCGGCGCGTAGAAGTTAACTTGCCCGGCCTCCGCATAAATCGCTCGAACCAGTAGGACGATGATTTTCACTTCCGACATTCGAGAAACGCCGGTTATTACATTACTTTGCTTACGTCGAATGCTATCGGTTATCGCAGCGAGTTATCGCGGAAGAAATAGCGCGCCGACGACGAATACATTGAGAACTATGCAGATTGCGTAACGATATCTGCTGCATGCGGGAAAAGCGCCCAAGATATTCACGGAGATAAGTCACTCACCGAAATGATACGAGAGAGAGCCTCCGCCGTCAGTATAGCCGTTCCTCTCAGATCCTAAAAACAGAAAGAGAAAGCGGTTAGAACGGAAGATCCATTTCGCGCGCTACGATTCGTCAGCTTCCGTAATTTTTCATTTCTTTTTAACACTCAGCTGTCCGTGTGAAACAGAACAATTTTCTTACCGCCCTTTCGTTAATCCCCGAGCCTTCTCGTTTCCCGCACAACTGATCGAAGGCTCCTTTGAAAACGCGCATCGATCGATCGATCGAATACCGTGCGCACCGCGAGTGCTAGATAGCAGTCTGGAGCACCACCCACGAAGCGGCTACTTAGCATGAACGACCAGCCAGGAGGTACCTACCTATCTATCTGACAAGGTTAACTAATACAGCTTCTACCGATCGCGCGCGGTCTCTTGATTAGAAATACGTCGATAAATCAGAGAAAGGGGAGACGCGCGGGAGAGCTCCATGCATATCGGAGATAGTCCAAGCAGAGGAGGAAGCCGGAGAGAAGAAAAGGACGAAGGAGAGACACGCGGATTCCTTGTAATTGTCCCGCTTGCTTATATGCCCGTAGCGCAAACAGTTTGACGAACGTAAAGACGATAGAGCGAGTTGTGCGAATTTACTCTCTAAAAGTTAATCAGTGGACTATCGGTGAATAGTCACTGATTTGCAGGTATAGGTACACCACTGAAAATCGCAGTGGTATTTAAATCAGTGACTATTCACTGTTTTCTGTGACAACTCGCCGATTGACTTTTAGAGAGTAGAGGGATTACAGTAGTTGGCGGATAAATCATTGACCAACGTTATCCGTAAATGCTAGTAAAATGAAAATCATCAATATTCATCAGCTACATAATATTTTATCGGCACTGGCGTATTGGTATTTTATATGGTTCCACTTATTACGTATATTCGTGTTCGCTGCAGCATTATAATATGTGATCGTTAATTATATGTATAATTTCGTTCGATGTAAAAAAAGAGCTCGCTGAAACTCCTTCGAACTATCCGACGGTATTTCTTCCGTGAGTGGCTGCGCTAACAGACGTACCGCTAGTTGCACCCGCGCTTCATGCAAGCGCGGTTTCGCGCGGCCGTAACAAGATAATTAAATAAATATAATCAACGATAAACGCGCGCTACCTCGCGAGTCGTCGTTTAATTGGACGTTACGCCTGTCAAAACACGTTGCCTCCGTTACAGCGAGATGCTGCGCGCAGCTGCGTCAAATCAGCGAGAAGGAAGAAATCTAAATCTCTGATCTCTCCTATCGTATGTCCTTTTTAAGCGAAGGGAGAAAGAGAGAGAGAGAGAGAGAGCGAGAGAGGGAGGGGCAAAGATCGAGATTATGTTGTCGGAGTTTTCTTACCTCTGTATCGCTCTGGGAGAAAACCAAAGTCCTAATCGAGGCCGAATTATCAATGAATGTGGCCAGCTGAGGTCGAATGAAATTTGGAATTGTTGTTATTACACGGAAAGACCGGCTAAGGCAAAAACAACTAAAATTAAAATGTTGCCGTATAAAGTAGGGGCTTCTACATTGTTTTGCGTTGCAGCATTCATTAAGTTTGCTGCACAAAACGCATATAGTTGTCTCCGCTACTTATCACACCAATGTGGGTATGACAACCACTATTGGGGTTGCGCCAACCCTAATTAGACATGTGTGGTAACCATATCGGTCTCTCCGTGTATGAAAAATGTTTCATTATTGAGGGAGAATGTGTAAAATATTTTTTCAAGTGCTATTACCCACAAATCTATGGCAACGTAGTCGTAATAAAGGCAGTTTATCTAACCAACTACCGATCATTTTCATGCTTCTTCCGCCGTCTTTCTTTTCATCGTCCGTGCTCCTCGTCGTCGCGGCATACACGGGACGAGGCGCATAATCGTCCGCGCGGCCTGGAAAGGCCGGCGCGATCGCGCGCAGTCGAGATTCCGCTCGTTCTTACGCGGCGAGAGCATATATACGAGAGGCCATAGATTACTGTTTTATGCCGCGATGAAACTATCTCTAGGCTAGGTGCGGCCTGGCACGTTCGCCTGCCCAGGCCGACGAAAAGGAAAAAGCCACCGCAGATTTCCCTCGCGCCTCTCCACGGAACCGTTCAGCCGCGGCGGCGGGCAGCGAGCTACGCTTCGTAACGCTCCGGGCCGCGCGAGCCGCGCAGGTACCATTGGCGGCACGGCGGTTTCGAACTTAAGGCCGCGGTTGCGTTCCTTTATCACGATGGTTTTGCCATCGCGCCGCTAGAAAGGAACGCGGGGCCTCGTGCACTTACCCGCGGATCATAAAGCACGCCGTAACCGTACTATTCGCACAACGTGCCGTAAGGTCTCGCCGATATCCGGTGAAACGAAATCGGAAAAGGCGAGGATGAGACGCGGATGAACGTCTAATCGCGCGAGAAAAATCGACTGCTGCGCGCAGCGTACGCCGCAGCCGCGATAAGAGCGAAATCAAGGTATCGCGCGTAATGAATGCAAGTTTTGTTCATCGGTCATTTACATTTCTAAATTATGCTCGGAGAGACCGATGTGGTTACCACATGTCTAATTAGGGTTGGCACAACCCCAATAAATAGTAATATTTGCGACAGCTACATCTGTGGTTGTCACACCCACATTGGTATGATAAGTAGTGGAGACAAGTATGTGCGTTTTGTGCAGTAAACTTGGTGAATTGCAACACAAAACAATGTAGCTGCCCCTACTATTTATATACGGCAACATTTTTATTTTAGTTATTTTTGCCCGAGCTTGTCTTTCCGTGTAACAGCGATTAAGGGGATGCTGGAGTGATTCTGCACTTTTGCACCTTTCTAACCTAAAAACTGTCAGTTCGCGGAAACATTTGTGTAATATACAAATTAAATGGCTTACGTGTACAGATCGAAAGCAGCTTGCTATTCCGGCCAAATGAAAGAACAATATGGCATCATATGACACAATATGACTACATGTACTGTATGTATGTGTTGCTCACTATTATTTTTTATTAGACTTACAAAC
>NW_011967155.1:302815-328499 GCF_000949405.1 Vollenhovia emeryi | reverse complement strand
GGGATTGTCAATGGAAAGTAGAGGAGATGTTTCTACCGTTTCGAACACTAAAGCCTGATCTACGCTGTGCTCTTTGTGTCTAAAAACATTCTTCTGTGCGAGCTAATCAAAGCACTTGAAAAATTCGCCGACAATTTATCAATTTGCACAAGTTTTTTAACTATAATATTTATTGGCTACGAAACAGGTTAATTGTTTCTAGACGCGAAGAGTACATTGTATATTAGAGTTCAGACGAGATTTTGCTAACTGGCATAGACAATTTTGCCGACCAGGCGATCACTTAACATCGATCGCCTACGTCCAAATGATCCTCGACACTTTCCAACGTTGATTATTTGTGGCAAATCGTGTGCGTAGCATCGCGCTTTTTAGACAAGAAATTCACTTTGCGAAACAGGTACAGTTAGACCAATCGATCCGTGAATTCCAGCGCGGAGGAAAACACGTCGGGAGAACGAAACGCGTCAATCTCTCCCGCGTAGCTCCGTACGACCGTGAAACAATCGAGTTTGCGGCAACGATCGCTCGCAACATAATGGGATTTTCTTTCGTACCGTGACTCACGCGCCTTCGCACAATCCGTATTGCGAACGAAAGGAATTAGAGCGAACGCGAGCGATCGACGTTCCCGTGAAGCTCGCCCTTCGCCACTCGCCACTCGCCACTCGCCCTCTCGCCGTTCTCGGCCTCTCGCATGTTCCCGTTAATAAGAACTTTTTCGTGCCCGCTCGCGCGTGTCACGCACGCGGGACACCCACCCGGGCCCCGGGTGCCCATTAACTCGGCAAAAAGCCCGAAAGGAAAGCGGGCGCCCACGTCGCTCGTACGCCGCATTTGTATATTAAGCTCGCCGATCGTAAAGTCAAATATCCTCGCGGCTCGCGCAAAGCAGCTCCGTAATTTTCCGCGCGTTAACTCGCGCCCGCCACGTTCCGCAACACAGGTCTTCGCGATTTTTGCTCGACTCAGTGCGCGGATGTCACAGATGACTGAGTACCCGGAGCAAACTTTTATATGTGATTTTTAATATTAATTGTAATTTATATTCGCAGGTTTTATAAATCATTTATTATTTCATTACTTTGCAACGTTCTTCGAACAGCTTCGCGATCCTCGGGTTATTATAAGATTAATACCCGTTTCGATTGAGATCGATTCCGGCAAACGAGCAAGGTCGGGAGCAGAGGCCAGGTCGAGTATTGAAATCGTCGCGAGAGAAACGTATCGTAACGAATGAAAGACCAAAGACGCGAAAGAACCAAGCACGTGGCGTGGGTGTTCACGGGGATGGAGCGAAGGGAATGAACGAGCACGCGTTGTGGGCGGATCTCAAGGAGGTGGTGGAGGTTAAAGAGGCGGCGTTGGTAGGAGCTACCTCGGTAAAACCAGAACTACGAAGGCATACCGATTTTTCTCTTTTTTTTGCGCGCACGCGAGCGCACTCTCGCCCGTAACATTAATTCCCAAATGACCCAAATTAATGAAACTGTGGATTCATACAGCAACCAACTAGAGCTTCAAAATCTTAAAAAGTTCGACGTAGAGAATATGCTTCTATATTAAAAATACCTCATCAAGTAGACGATACCTTCCCTTTCTTCGAGGCGCGAGAATCCCGAAAACTATTAATTTTAGACCCCGCGAAAAGTCACCGTCCGTTTCTGTGATTACAGACTATCAGGGTACTCTTAAAAATTTCGATCATCCGCCAAGTGTATCCTAGAATTAAGAAAATTACGCTCGGCATGATAATCCAGGAGGTGGTGGAATCGCACATTGAAACCTAATTTACATTTTCCTATGTATTAAGAGATTGAAGAGGCCTGTAATTGGAGTTCGTGGAGCAACGTGTAATTTCTATGCGAGAGTTTCACCTAACGAGACCTTTCAGGCTCAGGTGGATAAACGCAGGGTTAAGAAACGTTCCGCGAAGCAGGAAATGAAGTACTTGGATAGGAACCTCTCTCTGTGCACCTGCGGATAATGACGTGTCGCGACAATTTTCCAGTTATTATGTCTGCCACGGCGTTTCCGGCGAAATCGACGGCAAAAACTAACGAGGCGAACGATAAATCATTCCACGCGTCGCGTCGTATCCAGCGGAATCAAAGAGCCGAGTTTATTAAGTTAACCCTTTGGAATTCAGCGCGATAACGACATAATGCAACCATTCCATTGCATTTCAGACCATTTCGTTGCAATTTACAACCAATTTTACAACTACTTCGACCGAGAGGGAAACCTGACCAAAATCTTGTACACCAATGGCCCTTTGATATTTAACAAATACTTAAATTAAAGCAATGCACATTTTAATTAATTTATTATTTTTCAAATTTAAGTTAATAAGCTATTAGGAGCCACCCAACGAATAATTTTCTTGAGTAAAGTATTATTTTTTTTTATCAAGATATTTTTTTATCAGTGCAGTCTATCGCATCTCAGACTATTTCGTTGCAATTTACAAGCAATTGTTTAACTACTCCGACGGAATGTTCAAGATGCACAGAATGTTGACATTTTTCGCGTATCCTGAGATACTTGAAATGAAATTAAACGGCAAGAAAAAGTACAAGACCATACCCGTGTGATTCGCCTCAATCGCAATCATCTGCTAATCGTTTTCTACCTTTCCGTCCTCTCGTAGCCGGATTTACATAATGTCAGCACCAACCGCGTCTGATTGCTCGTAATTAGCGACACGTAGCGCGCGCCCACGTCAGGTCACCGTTGTGCGGGATGGACGAAGAAGGAGAGAACGATCCCCGTTAACGAACCGTGGTGTAAGGTCATACGTGAGCCGGCGCGTGACCCACGATACCTACGCACGTATGCACCCACGCGCGAATGAGATGTATACGCAATCTTCCTCGGCGCGTAATCAAGGGAACGATTCACTCGGTAATTGTAATGCAAACCGGGGCTACCGGCGCGATAGCGGGCCCTCTTCATTAACCGTGGCATTTACAAATCCGATTCGGGACACCCACAACTAAAATGTCACTGAATATCGTTCGGGCCAATTGTGTCGATCGCCGAATTGTCTACGGGAGAAGGTTCGCGAGTCCGGCGAGGTGTACAGAAAACGTACGGTCGATTCGCGTGAAACACTAGCAAAAAGGTTGTACCTAGAACCTCTCGCAAATAATCGGTTATTAGCTCCCCGAGGTCAATCGCGCGATTCTGCGAAACGTATTTACGGCGCGAATGCGTGTTGCAGAATTATGTCATTACGGGTTAATTTTTCTCCGTTACTTGAGATTCGTTTATGGATCGTTAAGCGATTTGCGGCCGCATAGCTGCTCGCGATTCTCCGGAAAGGCGCGCTTGATTGCTCGTCATTCCCGCTTTATTTACGATTACCCGAGGACGTCGTCGCTCGGCGTAGGTAATTAAAGCTGCACCCCGAGACGCGGCTCTCGCAAGGGGAAACGTCACGTTTACAACGTCAAATGGGATCGTGCGAGCCCGTTAAGGCAACTCACGCAGCAATAGAGCTGAAACTAATCGCGCGACAACGCAAATCGATACTAAAACGCGTGACACTGACCCTGAGAGACACGCGATAACGAGTACGGCTGTCGTTTATAATCGGCGCGACGGATGAATGTCATACGCGCAGGTTCCGTAAGGTCGAGTGAAAGCTTTGACCCGGCCTTTAATGCGCATTCTCGAATTATGTCGGAAAGGTTGACGGAATCGTGACCGTAGCCGGACGATTTTGAATAGAATAAAAGAATGTTTTCGCGGCACACGGTACGTAACAAACGACGAATCGATCGCGGCGCATTCAGCGCACGTTGCCGCGACAACGCGGCCGGTTTAATCCCCCAATTCGGTTGTACGTGCACGCGATAAAACGAGCTTTATTGCTGGCACTCGGAATAATTTATCGTCATTGTCTCCGTCGGCCGTAAGCCCGCGTAATGTGCAATAATGATTTTCAAAGAGGTGGGGAAAAAACATTACGCGCGCCGCGTCGTTATTGTGTAGTAATGGCGATTTACGAGCGATTGCCGTGGCGTCGGGAGGAGCGTACTCTCGTTAATAGTTAGTAGGATAACTCGGCCGACAATGCGCGAGATAAAGCGCGTTTACGCGACAATGCGCGTCATCGTTGCGACGACCCGTGACATTAATGACTTGAACGATTCACAATGTAACATTCACCGTGCTCGCGGTTAATGTGTAGGACGTAGACGTAGGAAAAATTTATTGTTCCCTGCAGCGAAAACACTATTTCGTGCTCACATAGATGAACTCGTGACTTAAATATCTCATTCATTCGTGCGCTATTCGGCAATAATTACTTTTACTCCGTAATTTTTTTTTTTGAAAAAAATTAAAAATCACCGTTTACCCAGTATCGCCTTTCGCCCCCACAGCCGACCGTCCCGCTCGGAAGCACCGGAGCTGCATTATTTTTCAGTACCACGCTCGCGACGTGACGCGCCGCGCCGAGCCGCGTCACCAACAGATGCACTCGCGGAACACTGACGGCACGTCGATGCACGGAGAGACGCAAGACACGCACAACCGGGAAATACGCGAAAAGCCCGTGGCGCCCGAAAATTCGTTTCCCTCGTCCCTCTTCTCCCGTATTTTCCCCCGGACCGCGACGACTCTCGTCCGCTGCGAGAGCCTCGCACTCGAGTCGGTCACGAAGTAGAGACGGGGCTCTAGGTACGCTTGGTAGTGGTCTGCACGGGGTCTCGAGAGAAGCTGGAAGGGGGATAAGGTCGAAGGTCAGGGCTATGCCGTACGACCCGCGACCTCTGACCCTCTCGATCCCTCCGACCCGGCCCCGAGCGGCGCGCATTCTCTCTCTTTCTCTCCTTCCTTCTTTTTCTCCTCTCTTCCCTCCTCCTACGTTTCTCCTCCTCCACCACCACGAGCTGTTTCCTTCTCCTCGTACCCGCAGCTCCGTTTCTCTCTCTTTCTCTCTTTCTCTATCTCGCCTTCTTTCCTTTCTTTTTCCTCTCTCAAATGTCAGCTGGCGCGGCAGCCGCACAATGCGAGTTATACATGCATGCAAGGCATATGTGTGAACAGCGAAAAACCGACGCACACGTGGAGAACGCGTTCGGGCAGAAATACATATGCATACGTGCTCCTTCACCTCTTCCAGCTTCTTTCTTTACGACGCTACGCTTGACTTTATTAACAGTCTTTCGTTCTCTTAAGACGAGATGCATTCCCGTCCTTCGTCAAACCAGCGCAATGTAATTCTTTCGAATCAATAGCAAAGTCAACGACACCGAGTATTTCCAGTGCTTTGTGCGTATCAAACAAAATCATCTAAATATGTCAATACTTGGTGCGTGGTGTCAATATTATGCGTGACTTATGCCCGGCGACCAAACGTCACTTAACATTATTCTTAGTTTAATTTATGTTTGTCTCTTTCTAAAGTAACAGTCGGAAAGAGACAAACATGAATTGACAAATATTTCTGACAAAGAACGAAGTTTAAAGTTAGCGACGTTGGTGAAACCGGGCCTTAGCGTCGGCACATTTCAATAGCGAGTACAAAAGTAGACAGAATGTACAGGAACAATCTATTTACGAGTTTTTTTTCCAAATAACGTTGAGAATTTTGTCAAATACCTATAACGTTTGGAACGCAACTCGTTCGCGCAAACGGCAAAGTCTTGATTAACAGATCATTGCGTTTTAAGCTTGTCATTGTTTTAAGTAATATTAGTAATTTCTGACGAGCGATCGCCAGCAATTCCGTGCAATTTTCCGAAACGCGAACCCCGCATCTGTTTCACTCAAGCGATGCCTTTCTTTTTGCGACGATAATTGCATTTGCTTATCCCGAGCATCCTGGTGCGTGAAAGTGAGCCGCTTAATATGGACGTGTGTGCGGAAGACCCCCGCTTTAGACCTCTGAACTATGACCCTCCCGCATCGAGACCATCAGCAGTAGCGAGCCGGTCGGCCGGCAGGCTCGTGCAGGCTGAAAAATTTCATGCTACGCGCGTGAATGTGGCCAATTACAATCGAAGTGCCCATTATCTCATCAAGACTGTTTCGGCTTCGCCTTCGTCGGCGTACGATGTGCTGCGCGCCGTTACAAGCGTTAAGATTGATTCATTATGCCCTCCGCTCCAGCCTGTACGCGAAAGATACACTCGTTAAGACACTTCTTCGGCGCTGCTTTTCCTGCCTCTCGGCCGTACGCGACGGTATACAGCGTCCATCCGTAATTAGAGTGTTACTCCGTAGGAGTCGTGAGGACCGCATAAAAGAAATGGGAAATTGAGCGTACATTATTCGGAATTAACGCGGAATTAACTCGGAATTAACTTGGCTGCCTGGGGCGAGTTAACATTTTTCTAATGGCCGGGAATAATAATTAATAAAAAAGTCCAATTGCCTTGGCCGTTGACTCACGACCCCGCATCTAAAGCAATAGCCGCAAGCCGATCGGCTACTTTGATCGGAAGGAAACTTTCGCGCTCTACGCGCGTAATTGTGGCCTATTACTATGGAACTACTCATTACATCATTGCGATTTTTCTCGATTGCCTCTAGCCGCTAGTTCGATTGCGAGAGGGAGTGGGCTCGATACTTTTTTTTTATGTTCTACCTACATAATGTGTGCTATTATTTCTGCACTTCTTGCATTAAACTCTGATTAAAGAGCATTTTAAAACAAAACATTTGTTACACACGTTGACTACAAAATTATTACGTCAAGCAGCAATAATCTCTTACCTTACCGCGTTAAACAATTTTCAAGTGCACCTAACTGTTGCAGCGCTGTTTACATTTTCTCGAAGATTTCAACTACATTTTCTGTTGCGGCAACGGCAAATTAAAATAAAACTAATCATAATTCTTTAAATAAATGCAGGTGAGACAGTAGCGCGAGTCAGTCTGTAGCCAGACGCATTTCTCGCGAACAAAGAGATGTCTCGCGCCCTGTCGTTTGTGCTTTCTCCACTCGATCTTCTCGGTAGCTCGCAGAAAAATATTAATTCGTACTATTTATTTCACGTCCGCCGATATTTTCAATCTGCACAGAGGCTTCGCATCGTCGCTGCCGACGGCGCTAATTTCGAAAACGAAATAAATCGGAGCCGAGCAAACGCGCCGTAACTTTATTAAACAGGCGATAGCGATTAATACGCCCCTATAAATACTCCCGACCGATATAAATCGCGCAGAAAAGGAAAAAGTGTAGACATGCAGAAAGGGATCCTCTCGAGGAGTCACACGCACGGGCTCACGCGGCGTGCATGATCGCACGCGCTCGGCAATCTTGCCGATTCTCGAGTCACGAAAGCCAGAGGACGGGGTAAATCCGCCGTAAAGCAATGAGAGGAAAGAGCCTCTCGAGCTTCAGCCATGGTTGTTACTACCATAATGCAACCTCCGGTGTACGATTAATTACGTGCGAGTCCAAGTTAATTTTTCTCCCCATCTCAGTATTTTTCCCCAAAGATTTCCGCTCATACGTCACCGCTGTTTATACACATTCGATATAAGTAAGCAATTTTGTCTGTACGTTTTCAAGCCGGGCGCAAAACGTAGCGTTTTATTATTCGTAAGAAGAACGGACTTTCAGTTGAAATTGAGTTCGGGTGTTCCGACACTCGAGTGCTCCATTCATTTTATAAATCCAGCCATCCGCACGAATGCGACTGTCCCAAGAATCTATATTTACGACACGCAAGAGTCCTCGGATCCAGGTTTCAATCCTGCCATCCGGCGTTAATCATATACGGCGGGCTACCACGTGAAAGCACCGGGCTTCACGAATTGATGATTCCTAATTAAAGTCCGGCGGCACAATTAATGAGACGCACGCCGTTAATTGCGACGATCAATAAGGACGGAGGCGGGGGTGAGGAGGGACGGGGAGGGCGGTGTCGCTCGATAAATGTTTTCGTGCTACCGTACGTATGTACGTGCCCTTCGTAGGCCCGCCATCGGGCCCCCGCGTGCCCCCCCGACCCCGCCAACGGGCCCACGGAGCGCGCCGCCGGAATTTCTCAATTCGATTTCCGTCCGGAGCGCTCATTAATTGCGGCCAGCTCCTTAAGAGGCGAAACGAAGGCACCGCGCCGCGATGCACTCGAATCGCGCTTTCTTAATTGGATCGCGAGCGCGGTGCATATTCGTTCCACGAGACGGCTCGCTTTTTTTCTTCCTTAATACCCGGCGTGTTTTGCAAACTCTCCGCCATGAGACGTGATGATCTCGCATTCAGGATCGCGGGCTCGTGTTATAATTTGTACTACCACCACCTCGTAAGAAGTTAAGTCTACAAGTCGCCAATATAAAAGGTACCTATTGCATTTCATGAGCAAAGATGTCTTTCCCTTGGAGCCGCGCGTATAAAGAGTTGATCGATTCAAAATAAATTTTTGCGCCAACGAGTATCGAGATTCGAGCGTAGTTACATTAAATAAAAATTCTTAATTGAGATTCAGGACAAAGTGACACTCACGTAAATTAAGAATCTTTTCCATTTTTCGTTCCAGACAAGCCTGAATGATAAATTCATTTCATTGTAGAAAAAATTGTCAAAGATAAGCACACTTTTTGGACCATGAGCCCTTAATCCAGTCCCAATTCCCCCCTGCATGTAAGAAATTACTTTACAAGCCTGCTAAATTACAGTTTTGCAGTTATACTTTCCAGGGAGGCCGTCGAAAGTCCCTAGACACAGCAAATGAAAACATTTTACTTGAAATAAAATTTCTAATCTCGTGTAATTTCATCTCACGTCTATTCTTTGTCACACATATACCGTCACACAGACGTGTGATACCTGGACGAGTTGCACCCCGCGATTATACCGAGACGCCCGCGATCTTATCTGTCTTCGGAATAGCGGCACTCGATAGTACATCTTCGCAATCGGGTGAGTGACGTCGAGTGTGCAGAAGCCAATTCACGAGGCGACCGTATCGGAAATTTAAAATCGTCGGCGACGAGAGGCGGGGGGGTGTCTCGTCCGAGGCTGCGCGACAAGTCGGCTTCTTTTTTGACGAGAAGGGATTCCGCTGAATCGAGACGAATAAATTCCGACCGTGACAAAAGAAGGGCGCTCTCATGTGAGGCCTAATAGCCTCGGTCTGGCTACCGCGACGGACGAACAGACGGACGGGCAAAGCGAATCTCCGTATTCCCTGCTCCTGGAAGCCGCGCCGAAATAACGAACGGGAGCCCGGGGTTCCTGCCTCCCGACGCGACCAATCCGCAGGATCGCGTCGTTTGTCAGGGGATCCACGCACGCTCGGCTTCTCGTCCCGCCAGAGGCAGAAACCAGAGCGGTACGCGATCTTGTCTCGAAACGTTTCGCGGTACCGGCCATGTAAATGAAAAAATGTAAATTGGCCCAATTGCCTTTATGGATCGCGTGGCCCTTCGGCTACGGCCGAGCGTACCTTCTGCATCCACGGACCCAGAAAAAGAGATTTGCGACTCCGGGTGCACCTGCGTAACGCAGATGCATCTTGGAATTCGGTAGCGCGTTTACATTCGTCGCGCCTGCGAGACGAACGTCGAGTTATGGCATTTAAGGTCGTAGATAATAGCTGTTTATGGTGTACGAGAATTCTCATTGTTGTACCTGACAGAAAAAAACCTAACTTCACGCTTAGAATCGTGACGAAATGCAAAATGACGTTTTCGTTACATACTCGGTGGACACTTCCAAAAGTAGATAGTATAAGACTTGAAAATTGGAAAAATTTTCTTCGATTGAGAATACGAATTTGATACGTCGACGATCCGAAGTATATCGACGGCGTATTTGTAAATGAAAAGTACAAATTTCGCGATTTGCCCTTAACGATGGCCTTTCGGCCCCGCGGAACCGCTGGTGGATCGGAAACGCAGGAAAGGGATCTAAAATGCAGGACCAACCGCAAGGAGGGAGGGAGGGAGGGAGCGAATGAGAAAAAGAGGGAGACGCGGCCTTTCGCTAGACTGAAGAGACAATGCCATTGTTTTTAGACTTCAAAGGGATCTGGCCGCTCGCGAACTGGGCCTTTGCTCTTGCCGTCGCCCCTAAATTCTTCTACGTCAACCCGCGGTCCCCGTAAACCGCGAGTCCCGCACGGACCTCTCATTCTCTTTCTTCTCCTCGATCCGACCGCCACACGCTCCCTCTTTCCATTCCCTGCATTATGTACGAACGCGGCTCGAGGGGACGTTCGTTAACCCTCCTGAGAGAAACACGAGTTCCGCCCGTACCGTCTTGCAATTCCTCCTTTCCGCGATTCTGTGTCCTTGCGGCGGGATGTTAATCGAGGGCCGCTTAATTGATCGTCTAAAGAGAATGCCGAGGGGACAGTCACGGAACACGTATCTCTTGTACTGTCGTCATCGTACAAGTATCCACCCAACTTCTGAAAATAACATCTCAGAAATGCCGTATAATTTCAAGTGCGTCGGAGCTAAAGTATCGTTTTCGTATTAATAAATGTTTCAACCAGTTGCCGCGCTCTGAACGAATACGAGAGGTATACGACGACCTTATCTACAATCGCTGCTTTTCGTAGACCACGAATAACCGCCTTTATGACACACTTTTGTCGTTCGCACGCAACGCCAGGGAAGGGAGGGAGGGAGAGAGCGGCGCGTTCGGGGAGTTGCATCCGGGGAGGAAAGGGACGTGTGCGAGGCGGACCTCGACGAGGTGCATCCGCAGAAGCCGGCGGGCAAAAGCACGGTAATTGCTGCGCTGGCGCGGCCTTCGCTCCAATAAGCTATACCATATGCTCTTGCGAGATGCAGCGCGGCGGGACGTGGAGGAGCACGGTTGTAACAGCGGCGGCGGCGACGGTGGCGAACGGAAGAAGCGAGTTCTCCTCTCGGCAGAGGAAGAGAGTGAGAGAAAAGAAGGGCGAGAGAGAGTCGCGCACTCCCTTCTCTCGCGCTGTCCGCTAACGCCGAGCGGCACGTACGCTCTCCTCTCGCGCGTATGTAAATGCGTATTGTCTTACGTCGCCGATAAAAAGACCACCGCCGCGCCGGCTGCATTACCGTGGCCCGCAGTATATTAGCCCTTTGATTTATGCCGGATCGCCATATAAGCCCTACAATGTCTTACGACGAGGCGGAGGTGTACGCGAAGCCTCGCTAGCTGCGAGGAGCAAGCCTTAAAGACGCCGATGCTTCTGGCGTTTGGGAAATCGTTTCTTCTGGACCAAGTTTCTATTTCGCGCCTCGAGGCACGCAAATGTCAATCCCATCTCCTTGCGTATAATTAATTAATGCACAATGTATTACGTGCTATTACACGTTATATTCTTACTTAATTTCCGCGGCGTTCGATCATTGCGTTATCGCAAATCGAGAGAACCTTACAGATTCTATTAGATTATTTCTTATATCAGAGCTTCGACATTTAAGAAAGTGTTCGCCGCTTCTTCTTATTTATACCTTGCCGTAGACCGACATAATAGTGAAACATATGATTACTCATTATTCGCAAACGTATTATACCGCGATAGCACGAGCAAAGTTATTACGCCTTATACGCGCGCAGGACTGTTCCTTATGGAAAAATTGATTATCGCAATCTTGATGAATTTCACGTCTGAGAAATGCCGACGCATAGAACGAGAACGTTTCCATCTAGAAACGAGAAATGAGCACGGAATGAGGGAACCGTGTGGCGTTTTACGGCTATTGCGGCGCAACGGGGCGCTAAAACTCTTATCTGGCTAATTTAAGGTGTACGCTTTTCTTTACTTTCCGGAGGCGGATCTACGCCGTGCGCTTAACGTCCAATACGGCCGAGAAAACGGCACGGGGAACAATGCGGGCATAAATGCACCCGCGAGCTGATTTGCATGTTCGCGAGAACATCAGCGCGTTTGCATCGTGCAATTAATAAATTTGTCCGACTTTTGCATTATTCATAAGACGCGATTCTCGCTCGTCGCTGCTATTACCTTTTCGCCTAACCTTTTCTCTCTTTCGCTCTACAGGTACAGCGTGTCCGTGCTTGGAATATCTATATAACGATTGGCGATCTAGGATGAGAGCGGTACGAGGATAAGTTCCAACGCGCATAAATATTTATGTTTAAAGCTAGAGAAAGCTGCTATCGAAGGCTGATTCCATTCTGAATCAACAATCGTAAGAGATCGGCCATTTTACAAATGAATAACGGATCAAACGTTCCATCTTCTTTCAGACTTATTAATCGTTGCGTATAACAAATAACAATTGACGCCACTCATAGTCTCACCGTAAAAACTAACGGAATCTTCGTCACACCGATATTCGGAACGTCTCTGCGAGCCAGGGACCAGCGAATTTCTCGCAAGGATTTCGCGCGGGCAGAAGCTTTAAGGGGATGCTGGAGTGATTCTGCACTTTTGCACCTTTCTAACCTAAAAACTGTCAGTTCGCGGAAACATTTGTGTAATATACAAATTAAATGGCTTACGTGTACAGATCGAAAGCAGCTTGCTATTCCGGCCAAATGAAGGAACAATATGGCATCACTAAAACTAAGTTTGTAAGTCTAATAAAAAATAATAGTGAGCAACACACATATTACATGTACTGTATGTATGTGTTGCTCACTATTATTTTTTATTAGACTTACAAACTTAGTTTCAGTGATGTCATATTGTTCTTTAATTTAGCCGGAATAGCAAGCTGCTTTCGATCATCTGTACACGTGCCATTTAATTTGTGTATTACACAAATCTTTCCACGAAACAGACAGTTTTAAGTGCAAAAGGTGCGAAAGTGCAGAATCACTCCAGCATCCCCTTAACCAACGTCAACCCAATTCTGTTTTTCGTGCGGAACGCCGCGACGTGTCTACAAGTGCCTATTGCCGTCTTATAATAAGACAGTATCGCATGAACGAGAGCGGCGTGTCGGTCTCGCCACAGAAGGCGGTCTTCGAACAATGGGTCTGAAATATCCCGGTTGAGGCCCGCTCCGGCAGCGGCGTTACTCGTAACAAGAACTGCCCTCTCGCCGCGCAGCGAAGAGAGATGCGCGCGGAGGAGCGTGGACGCGGGGCGTGGATGGAGGAGCAATGCACGCCATATATCAACATCGTACCGATAACGAGGTCCCCAGGAGGCTACCGGTCGCGGAGGACGACGGCGACGACCGGGGCCGCCGCCGTTCACTCGGGTCGCCGCACGAACTCCGCCGAGTTACCGGGGACCCGCTCCCAGGGATCCCCGCTGAGGACACGGGCGGTGAAAAAGCAGCGGACGCGTTCCCCACGAAACGCCAGACGCGTCGCGCAATAATTTACGACGTTTACCGCGTCGGATTCGTTCGAGTCGCGGCCGCGCTATCTCGCAGCGTCCGCCCCGACGACGCAGGGCGCAGCTGCAATTTTTCGCGGCTTCTGCCGGAGAACCGTGAAATTTACTCTCTTCCGTGTATTCGGGCGCGCCGCACGATTTCTCGAGTAAAAGAAGGTTCGAGTAATGTAAAAAAACGTGCCAGCGAGCGCGTTCTCGTAAATTTCTCGATCGAACAAAAGAAATTCAATTTTCACGAACAATGGTGAAAGCGTTCGAGTCAATCATCGACATGGCCGGCGTGGAGGATGCGAGGCGAGGAAGGGAAGTGCGAAACGAAGAAGAACCGGGGGGTGGGACGAGGGGTGGACGCGAGAGGGGAGGAGGACAAGGAGCGACAGAGCGGCGTGGTCGAGCCAGGCGCCCATTCGCTTGAGCCGACTCGCGCGGTGCACCGGGACAAAAAGCCGGTGTTGGTTTAACTGGCTCGCGCGGGTTATGATGAGAAATGTAATTTAAATTATCCACGCTTTTTGTCCGCGACGGTTTTTTTCTGACGTAACAATCACCGAGAGAGCACCGCGCGACGCCGAGTCCTCCGGCCCCGCGCCTCGGCGCGACGGGGACCAAAATGGTGGAGGAATAAAGGAAGCCGGCCCCGAGGGTCAGCCCCGGCTGGTTCTGATGGAACCTGTCGGGAGAAAGCGAACGCGCGCGCGCGCGAGGCGATACCACGCTGGTGCGAACGAGAGGGAGCGCTCCTCCCGTGAATGAAATTGTAAACTGCCCGCCGCGTAACTACGATAATGCGCTCTCTTACGCAACGCGGCGTCGCGATTTCCTGTACGGCGGACGAACGACACAGCTCGCGCGGGGGGCGACTCGGATGAGCGATGACATTCCGTGGCTACGTTTGCCATTTCACAAATCCCTAATGACGCAAAACGTCACTCAAGCGCCTTGCTCGGGCTAGAAAAACTGGGCCCGCTGGAAAAATGTCATCGGTAGACATCGCGACTCTCTGCTACTGAATTCGTACGATATCGTTACGCGATATTATGATGTTTTCTTCACCCTTTGGAAGCACACATTTTTCTATTGAACCATTTTTGTGAAACTTTACATGCAAGGGTTTTTGGGCTCGCTGATTACGAATCCGTTATCAGATTTCCATAATTCAAAATGGCGGATTCAAGATGGCGAAATTCACAACTTAAAAGACTACACGGAAAGACCGGCGGAGGCAAAAATAACTAGAATTAAAATGTTGCCGTATAAATAGTGGAGGCATCTACATTGTTTTGTGTTGCAACGTTTACCAAGTTTGCTGCACAAGGCGCATGTGGTTGTCTCCACTACTTATAGGTATGACAACCACACAGATATAGCTGTCCCAAATATTACTATTTATTGGGGTTGTGCCAACCATATCGGTCTCTCCGTGTAACATCGTTCAACTGTAATTCAATTGTGCTAAGAAACATTATTTAGATATTGTCAGGACCCATGGAATCTAAATTCTTATAGTTGCAAATTCTTATAGAATATAAAAAATAGCACGCGCGAAATGACGGATGCAAAATTTGATCATCTCTTAGAATTTATTCATTCATGGCACTACCCAGAGCTAACGACGTTTTCAAGAAATAATCTTAAGAAACTGGTCAATAATTTTTCCCGAAAAGTTGCTGTTTTTTCCTATTCGTTTAGCTATAAAACTTTTACAATAAGTATTAAAGACTGCTCAACTTTTTTTTGTGTTCTTTTATCGCAAAGATACCCCAAAAAAATGCAAAAAAACCCGACCTAAATGTTTTAACTAGAAATTAAATGGCCAAAAAGTAAAGAAGTTGAGGTGGTAACGTGGGTTACCACAGTGCTTCAAAGGGTCAAAGGAGCTTATTAATATTTCGTTTGCAGGATACAACTGTCGCTGCGACAGCACTTGTCCTAACGTCTCTATAAGACTACTTACAATTAGACCAAGTATTTCAGATTTACATCCGCAATAATGTTAAATTGCGACATAACTCTTGCTCGTTAAGCGCGGGGAAGGCGTCATCTCGAAACGTCATTATGTTAATGATTTTCAGGGAGATACGCAGCGATATACCGGCGAGCGCGTTAGTAACCCGATGGTTATGAATACTAAAACTCAACCTGCGTTTAAAATGGAATAACGCACGGCGCGTCTCGCTCTCCTTGCAGATCTCGCGGGCAATTAATTTTTCAAGCCAGAAGCAACATGTGCGCCGCGTGCTGGGCGTGTAACAGCGCCGGTACCGACCGGCCGGCCGCTGCTCGCGCGGCCCAGGTAATGGGATTTAATGCAACGTGGAAAAGCTCGTGAATGAGTTGCGTGACGCGTAGGAGAGGTTTGCAGGGCCCCCATGCGAAGATCCGCGTGACTCCGCGCGTCTTATAGTAACATAGGGAACCTGGACTTCCTGTCCGCGCGCTCACATGTCCGACTCCCAACCATTATAGCATCATCTACTACCGCTCGCCGTTGTGGGAGAGTAAGCATCGCTCACACGTCACGTTATGTGACCACTCGAGTGAAGGTGGAGACTCCTCATCTTCGTCCTCTCCTCTCCTTCTCCCGTTCCTCTCGTCTACCTTTTCTTCCGCTCCGATCTCCTCCTCCGTTCTCCTCCATGTCCTCCTCCTCCTTGTTCTCCAACTCTTTCATTCAGCTTTGCGTTCCGCCATTCACGAGCGACGCTGGGCACTCGTGTACTGCTGGCCGCGATTTTCTTGCCAGACGGACGCGGAGACGGGACACGGACGACGCTCATCCTTTTCGAGAATTGCGCGCGGGAAATAAATTGCGAAGGCAGATTTGTGCCCGGGAACGAGCGCTGACTGGCCGTCACGCAGCCCTCGCCTTTCGGACGTATCGGAATACTCGTGTGAATCGAGACACGCCGCACTAACGTCCGTCCGGCATGCCGTTCTACGGCGTCGTGTCTGTGTAACGAGTAAAATACAAGATACAATGCGTAGGAAGCACCGAACAGCAAAGAAACTATCATTTGCTGCTAAATGGTCATTTCGTTTACAGCCTGTTGTTTACAGCGTCCCCAGACCGAGACAAACGCGCTAGTTTTTCGCGTGGGCCGAATTATTATGATATCGCTTCGCGCAATCGCTTCCGAATCTCGTAACGTGAAACGGAGCTGAAATAACAATAAAGAGTGAAATATAACAGAGATATCAGAGGGATTAGAGAGAGGCTTGCTGCGGGATTGCGCTACGATCTTAAATCATATTCCAATTGTGTGGTGCTTGACGAGGCCGCCGATCACACGTGTAACACATACGTTTACGACACACACCCGTCACAATTATGTTCGCGTCAGTGACACGTGGCGCTACAAATTTTCTTTTACGATACGCTGACTGCGTTGCGAGAGTGATCACAATGATCCCACGTACTCTACGCGCTTATGAGCGATTCGAGTTAGATTTATTACGCCACGAGTTCTCTAGACAAATCAAACGCGCTTTCAACGAAGAGCCGCGCTGACAAAAACCACGTAGATCTCTGTAAAAATTATATCTCGCGAGACCGTACGAATTCCAAAAGCGTTCGGAACGTAATGGAAGATATGCAAAAATCAGGGTTGGGTAAGTTATCTTTTCTTTTTAACTAAGTTAAGTTAAAGTCAACAGCCTTGAAAATTTAACTTAGTTAAGATACAAGTTAATCCGTAATACAATTAATTGAATTAAAAGTTGAGTTAATAATGAATAAAATTACAATATTAAAATTAAACTTTTTAATTTTGTAACTTAACTTTTATCTTTTTAACTAGACACCACCCTGGCAAAAATTATATATTTGTGAAAATAAATCTAGCCCCCCCCCCCCCCACACGTGTCACCGGTAGTTCTGTCAAAGTAAAAAAATGATTGATATGTTTCGAGATATCTCCTCCTCTCTTGATCGAAAAGGGTGAACTCAGATTGCCCCCCCCCTCTCTCTCTCCGCTACAAAGGAGAGCCGTCGACACTCCTTAATGTAGGACCGTTACAACGTCATTAATAAGGTAGCAGCCCGTGGTTTTAGACGCAGGTAGATGCAAAAAGGGTACCCACGCGTATAAGGGTCGCGGCTAAAGCGCGCCGGTAAATGCGTGGAGCACGTCGACGGGATCGGTCGTTACTTTCAATCAGGCGTTCTCGTTCTCGCACGCGGCGTGTAGCGGTTCGCCGCGGCGGTTTCGAGCCGATCACGTACGTAGGAGATTCGACCTGAATGCCTGATATCGTTTTATTCACCGGTCCGACCGGTGACGGTCACGTCATCGCCGGGTGTTTACCAACGCGGCACGCCCGCTGCACCAGCGTCGTTAATTACCGCGACGGTCGCATAACTGGCAGTCCGTTAATTGCTGCAGCCCGGTATAAGTACAAGCCTAATAACTTCGCGCACTAATTCATATTTCGCCGGACTGTGTGAAGCGAACGAGCTCTCGCAAAAAAAAAACAAAATTCAAAGGCGGAGTTAATGGACGAATCGAGAAAGATTTCTTTAGGTACCCGAAGAATTCGTCGCCTACATAAATCTATTAATATATTATATAAATCGCCTTTTTTAAATATTATTCTAAATTCGACATACGACTTTTATCACAAACTCGAGCTATTTTCATTGTCTAATCACCGATGATATTTAAGAGACTCTTTCATCTTGCTGGTTATGTGAAAGCGAGTATATTGTCCGTGAATATATTTATTTGGCTATTAAAACGCAGTTGGGCGTGTTTGGGTGGTAGAGGCTGTAGTTGGTGGATAGCAGAAAGATCCGAGATCTTGACAAGATCGACTTAATGGGAATTTATTGAAACGATTCAACTTTGTTCTCCTCTATTGCGCCCCGCAAATGCATGTAGCTAACAATCGTGCCAGAGTCACAGAAACGAGCCGCTCTTGTCTCACGTAAGAGGAAGAATGGTCGGATATGGACACCATCGAGTTACAATAGTATTTTCCTCGTGCATTACGCGTCAATACCTATTAAAGTATATTTTTTAACTCCGTATTATCCCATTCATTGCAGCGGTATTTTACAAAATTACCAAACCACTTCAAATTTCTAACAACAATCTAATAAACATAGAGCAAAAAAGTTGCCCTAAGCTCTGTTAAAAATATAGATTTTCCATACGCAACGCCGATACTTTTTATCACCACAATTTCAAATTTGAATATCAAATTCTGTCGAGTTTGTAATTTTACAAGTGCGGGATACACGATGGCAGCGTAAAAATAACAAGAGAAACAACTCTGGCTCGCTTTCTACCAGTAGCTCGTGCTTCTATCTATTCCTGTCTTGTTTATACACACGTAACTTCGCCATATAAAATTTTGCCGGGTCTGTGCAGAATGTGGAGAGCGCAGAAGCGAGGCAGGTACGGAGGACAGGTGCGATGTTAGGAGGAATCGGTGTGTTCCGGCTCTCGGATGCAACACGCATGCGACATTGCGTGGTGCGTTATGCATTCGGTGGAAGGCGGCCGATTCCTGTCAATCGTAACAAGTAAAGCCAACGGCACACGATACTATTTTTCCTACTGGACTGCTTGCGAGAGCCAATCAGGAAGCAGAG
Source organism: Vollenhovia emeryi (assembly GCF_000949405.1). Taxonomy (NCBI): domain Eukaryota; kingdom Metazoa; phylum Arthropoda; class Insecta; order Hymenoptera; family Formicidae; genus Vollenhovia; species Vollenhovia emeryi. Next base: position 309,635 of record NW_011967155.1, on the reverse strand, counting down.
TTTTCGATCAGGTGACTTGAGGCTAAATCCTGATTGAAACTTAATTTCAATGATACCATGCTGTCTCTGATTTAAGGTGCATTTTCACGTGTCGCTCGAACCGGCCGTTTCAGCGACAAAAAGGGTCACGTGATTACTTTTGTCGCAGAATTGTTACAGCAGCAACTATGGCACATGAAAAATAGCAAGAGGCAGCAAATCTGTGTTTAAAAGACAGTTCTAACCTTCAAGCGACAGGACCTCAAACGTGCTTACCAATTAAGGTGCATATTATGAAACTGTTTGGAATGAATTTTCATCAGAATTATTCAATTATTTTCTATATTTCTATTGTGTTTTCTAGGAAAGACAGAATAATTCCGAGTTATGGCTTCAAAAAATATTACAATTGGTTACTAAATTGTAACAAATTCATGTATGAACGTAAAGTCGCATTTGAAAATAATGCAGTTGTTGCAATTGCTATGAAAAGAATGCTATTACTGTGAAACACAGGACGATGTTTGCCATCGTCGGCGATGTACTGCGGTAGTACGTCGCACTATTACAGTGCTGCCACATTACATAGTACAACGTTTGAGCGTTAACTTTGTAGTTGAAACTGTTCAAACTACAAAATTTTAGCCGCTGAAATAAGAGCGACAGATCTGTCGCTCCACTTGCTTATTTCAGCAGCACGTGAAATTGCACCTTTAGTCCGAATAGTGGAACACTGTCGGTTCGTACACAAAAGCTACATAATTTGTATATTACACAAACGTTTTCACGAATTGACAGTTCTGGGAGCAAAGGGTGTCAAAAGTGCCGAATCACTTCAGCATCCCCTTAACAAAGTATACGCTCAGGAGCCGTGGGGCCGTCTATCATTCTGGGAAAAAAAAGATAGCAACCCATTTTGGGGCCCACAATTGGTAATCGAATGATTTGGAATGTTCGTAACTCTACTCTGGGAAAAATTTCGACCGTTTTTCTTGTAGTTAAGCAACGTAACATTTCGGTTAGTGCCTCTTAAGTGAAAATGATCTTGGCGTTACTGAATATCGACAGAACTAATTGAGAGAATTGATTAGTATTACTGTAAAATCTTGGATATGGATAGAAGCTAATTGCGATTTTTAGTTACGCGGGGTAAAATTCGTAAAAGATTAGAGTGTTACGAACAATTCAAATAATTCGATTACTAATTGTGCGCCCCAAAATGGGTTGCTGTCTTTTTTCCCTCAGAGCACGAGAACGGCAAAAATAGAGTTACAATCAGCGTTGATATCCTACTTTTTATGCGGTCACTTGGCTTGTTAACGATAGAAATCGAGTGGTCGATACAATGCCATTATTTAGCTGCCATATACGCCACGCCATGAGCGGCGAGTTCTACTCGTTCTACCTCGTTCCCGCGCCGGCTAATGATTTCATTTCGACGTCGTCGAGCTTGTTCCAAGAGCCCTATCGGCCGACGGACGTTTCGTCCATTTCGATCGCACGAACGCGCGGTATCGGTAAGAATCGAAATTCTCGTCCGCGCAGAAAGGTTTAATTAGACCGTAAACGCAGTTCATATCCCCACCGAGTTACGAAACCACCTCCGAACGAGCTGCACGTTCCACTCTGCAATTATAACGCGCGGGAGACTGGGTCGCTACTTTTAAAGCGGTCCATTCTTGGCGACATCGTTCGCCACTAGTTTTTTTTTCCGCCGCGTTATCGACCGTGCGAAAAATGTGATAAATGTGAAATACACGAGGAGAGACAAACCGGAGCGTATAGCTCGACTAAAAATTGACCTTAATCGTCTCTTCGTGACACTTCATACGCTATCTTATTGTATATAAATTAATTTATCATTTTTCATGGTTTATTTCATGGAAGTCATTACATGGAAATTGAATTTCTGTAGAACGTAGATTTTAGTCGTGCTAACCGGTCAGCATCCAAGCAGAAAATCGGTGTACTCGCGCGTCTCCCGTTTCTTATCTGCGAAAGCGTGCGACTCAATTAAGCGCGGATCGCTGCGGAAAGAGATGCGATGCTGCATCCTCCCAGCCGGGATTCGCAAGAATATACCGGGGCAATCGTTAACCAGGATTCGGTCGGAGATATCGCGTTTATCGCGGGGCTATGAAAGTCGACCCGCGGGGCCGGAAACGGGCGCTTACAACGCGGTGTTCCCCGGATAAGACTGCGTCCTGACCTTTAATTAGTTACCGCGGGCAGAATTAACGGCTTCCTGGCTTGCTAAATAAATAAAAGAAAGCGTTGCGCGCGCGCGCGAGAAGTAGGTAGACATACCGAACCACAGCTCTTGGCGACGAACAAGAGAACAAGGTGGAGGAGAGAAAAGAACGAGAGCGAGAGAAAGAAAGAGAGGAAAAGAAGCGAGACGCCGAGACAGAAATGAAGAAGGAGGGAAGCATAATCGGGCCCCAGACCGCTGTTGATTATATGCGAAAGCCACGCTCGGCGGCTCAAGCACATCGCGAGAGATTCGCGTGGAAATTCAAGTGCGCCTCCCGCGTCCGTGATCTTGGCTCCTTCCTTCCTTTCGCGGTAATTAATTGGCCGGCTTCTCTAGTCTCGCCGGTGCCGCTGCACTCGACCGAATTTCAACTGAACCGTAAGCCACCTCCGGCCAGATATCAGCCGCATCTGATTCCCGTGCGCGCGAGGAGTAGGTATCCGCCGATGCGGCGATTCGAGCCAATACAATTTCAACGAGGCTCTCGTTACATTTCCTTCGATGGCAGTAAGAACACGATAATTGACGTAAAAATGTATGCTGTTTACGCGGATCGAAACCCCCGGGCCGCTCGGCACAACGAAGTAATTAATAATATTCGGACAATGACATACTCGCGTGTTCTACCCGCTGTTTCAGATTCGTCGCGCTTTGGAATGCGTGTCGCGGGCGATTCGTAGAAGACAAATATTATCATATGCCTCGGTGGTCGAATGGGTCGAGGCGGGTGAGACGCCTGCCTAGAGTGTAGGGAGGTCCAGGTTCAAACCCTGGACTGAGGGAATATTTTTCGCAATAAATTTTCTGTGTTAAAAACACCTCGCCAGTTATGGTCGATTAGAAGCTGAATCATTGTTCACCATCTTTCAATCGTAGGTGTAAATTCGAATATATAGAAATTATTTCCTATATACGTATATCAAATCTACAGATATCTAGATTCTATCGTTTCACTTAAAATACTAGGCCGCAAGCACTAATTGCCGATATGCTTTAATATTTATAATAGCGCAAGGAGTATTTGTACGTTTCCATCGCGCCGTAATTAGCTTCGACTATAACGCGGCTCGTGACTTCGGCACTTCTCCCAGCCGCAGCTGCAAGGGGTCGAAAGAGAATGCGGTGCAATCAGCTTCCGTGACGACGAGGAAGGCTGCGCGTCTTAATAACGCACACCGACATTTTCTTACCTCCGACTTAGACCTGGCCTATTGCTAACCGTCACGCTGGTGATCCTAATTAAATCGGCGCCAATTAAGATCGACCTTAATGCACGCTTTCCCGAGATATACCGGCTACTACGAACTCATTTTTCACGCGATACCGTCACATCTACGAATTCCGATCTGCGCTTCCATGCGCGAATCGGATCTAATCTCCGGTCGGCAACAACGATAATATCGACGAAAATATAGATTCAACGGCATTGCGCGCAACCTCCGTTACGTTGTTTCATGAAAAATACGAAAGAATAATAAGAAAAGTGAGAAACAAATTGGAATTTTTTATTTCATGAGCGAATAAGAATTGATTACTAATAGGCCAATAAACATATAATGAGCGAGTTTATCTGTTAGATCGAGTTTCGTTACGAAAAGTAAGTAGCCGGCAGGAACTCGACCATTACACGATATACTCCAATGTGTTCAACCGCAGATACCAATCCAAAACGGAAGGAAGAGCGCGGGGGAGGAGGAGGGAAAGAAGAGACGACGAGTGTGGAAACGAGCGACGTGTCTCCCGACGCATGACAAATACCTGCGTTTACGCAGATAATGCATCTGAACCATTGTACGTACGGGCATCCAGAAAAAAGTTACTTCGAAATCAAACAAATTTTCTTCAATTTCGACCTCGCTAGACTTTTATTTGATTTCAAAGAAATTATTTCTTTACCGCAACCAACATTTTATTCAAGACTGGAATCTCCAAGAGAATTCATATCTATTTCTTCAAGTCCAGCAAATGTTTTAATAAAAATTGGGTGGGTTCAAAGACACGTCATTTCAACGTATCTCATTTCTTTAACCTAAATAAATTCTAAATTTTTAACTCGGTCCTTTAAGATATAAATCAATTACAAGTGTAAACGCCATTTTGGACCTGGCACAGACGGAGGTAGCCACTTGAATTACTATGTGACTCCATACGCTGTATATTTTTTCCACCCTGGAAAACTTCCATCTGTGCCAGGTCGTAAATGGCGTTTACTTGTAACTAAAAATGTTACTTGTAACTAAATAAATCCTTTTTCCGGGTGTATGCAAAGAGGTGCACGTATCAGAATGAAAGAGACGGATAAACGGGGGACCAGCATTGCCGGCGACTCCCGGGGACGCGCTAATCCGATTAGATTGTAATTAAGTCTCGCGACGGTGTCGTTTCGCGAAAACCGGCAGAACGAGGGGACCCGATTTGGTGCGTGCGTCTCGCGGGGCTCCTAATTACCGCGAGCCGGAAGCTCGCGCAATCGCCGAGCCGCAGACGGAAGAGGGTGGCGGCGTGCGAGGCCCGCGCGAGCGTACGCTTCTGGGTTCGCTCGTTCGACCTTCCTTCCTCTCTAGAGCAAACCGCCTTCCTCCACCGTCTCTTTCCGCCGTGCCCGTCTCTCGCGGACGAGGGGGGGCCGCCGCTCGCGTACAGAGGGAATGAATAGCGTGCGTTCACGGTAAGGCGATCCCCGTAATGGTGGCACACGCCGTTACCACTACGCGGAAAGGCGGCCGCGCCGGGCCGCCGCGCCGCGCCGCGCCGCGCGCGCGGCTCTACTTACGATAATTAACATGATTGCCATTATACATAGGTACGTGCGCCGCGACCGGTGTGCGTCGTAATGGGCAGCCAGCGACCACCGTTGCGAAACCCCACCGGGTAGGAAACGCCTCCCCAAGACGGATGTTCCCCGAGACATCGAGGATGCGCCGGAGGTCGCGCTCGCTTCCGAAAGGAAGTCCGAGGGGGGAGAAAGGACGCGGATGTGGCTCGAGCCGCAATCTCGGCGTGCGTTACACGTGACTCCGCCTGATTCCGAGGGAGGCTCGCCCACAAATCGTTCCCTTTCCGTCTCGCAGAGTGGACAGAAATAATTATCGCCGACGTTCGTTTTCGACTGAATCGGAAATTGTTGAAATTGTAGAACTTCGTATACGTCATAGTTTTCCAACGTGTTTTCAGTCGCATTTACGGGCCGAGGGAGGCTCGCCGAGCCCTTATTCCGTTCCCGCGCAGCGCCAACTTGCTCCGTGACTGTCTTATCTCCGGCGGCGCGGACAAGCGGTACATTACGCGGCTGATAGCGGTTATGCGTCCCTGAGATAGGTGTATCGGGCGACTTACGGGCGAGAGAACTTAGTAGACACGAGCCATTACCGTGGTGGGCGAAGAAGGTAGCGAGTACGGACGGTAATGGTCATTACGAGCACGCTCCGCTGATTGTGCACCGCCACGGGACCGAGGCGGAGAGGGCATCATCGCCGACCCGGAGACCCGCTCTTATACACCGCCGCGCCGCGCCGCGATGCGGCGGGGGCGGGGAGGGCGTCGTGGCGGAATATTCTTTTATTAAGCTAGGCGCACTGCCCCCCCATGACCGGACTCGTTCGTTAGCTAATTTAATGCCGGCCACTGAGCGCCGATGCCGCCGTTAAGGCTCCCTATATCACTTGAACGCACGAAGCCCGGATGCGGGCTGCGGCGAGTACGATGAACTCCGAGATCCGCGATCCACAAATCGCACAATTTTTATAGATAGAAAGAATGGTATCTACGGAAGAGACGGTCTCAAAAGGAAAAAAAAAAAACCTTCGATTGAGGAGAAACAACGGATTTACGAATATCTGCTTTTACTTCTGGACCACAGTTGTGATCAACAAATTTGAGTAGCTTTTTGTCGCCAGTGGTAATTAACAAAGGGGAATTTATTCAAAAATCGACCAAACTGGCAAAAATAATTACCTTTATTTTTGTCACAACGCTTCGACCTCCCTACCGGGTCCTTTTCAAGTACAATCTAAGTGAGTTTGTGAGTCTGGCAGCAAATTCACAATGTCAATTCAATTTTTACAATTTTCGAGCCGTTAATTATTAAAACTGTTTTAGTCGAGATCCACTAATGTACGGATACTGCTCGAAAATTTTAGAAATTGAATTGACATTATGAATTTGCTGCCACAGACTCATGAACTCACTCTGTTTCGGCATAAATTAATTTGTTCAGTCAACATTAGATTGTACTTGAAAAGGACTCGACAAAAAGGTCGAAACGTTGTGACAAAATTAAAGATCATCCTTTTTGCCAGTTTGGTCGATTTTTTAACAAATTCCCCACTGTTGTAAATTGTATATAAATTGTTCGGTCACATGATTGACTATCTATCGACTCTATATTTGATAAATATAACTCACAAATAGATTTAACCCTAGAACCCGACACATGGGTAAAATTTACCCAGACCAACTTTTCGAACGTTACCGCTCTGAAAATATGAGGAGTTGGCAGTACTATAGGGGAACCCGGGGCATAACGGGAACGCTAAGGTTAAAATTAATTTTAAATAAAATGAAAATACATAAATGAATTATTTTTTT
>NW_011967155.1:286417-299825 GCF_000949405.1 Vollenhovia emeryi | reverse complement strand
CCAGGGTTAATATCGCCAGTTTAAAACCAATGATATGTAATTTTTAAACGATCGTGATTCACGATGTGAGTAATCTGTTTAATCTGATCTCTCGTCCAACACACACTTCTTGACACTTTTACTCGTGTTTAACAATTAACGATGCAACTTCAATTGACTCTGCACTCTTCAACCAAAGAGTGCAATCATTTTTTACTAATATCTTACTGACATAGTGATATTGGCCAAACAAACGATATAAGGTCATTAATAATTGTGTGAATAGATTACTCGAAATGGTCCAAACCTGGGACCGTTGTAGTGTTTTTTAAATAAAAACATTGGCCAGTGTAGGTCGCTTAAAAATTGCAAATCATTGATAAATATAGTTCAAACTTAATATTTTGTTAAAACATTCTCGTTAATCGATCTCAAAATGCAATTATGTTGACTTGCGAAGACTTCTGTACGGCAAGTACCCCGTGCAAGAAAACATTTCCCCGAGTAGCAAGACGAAAAGTCTTCGAGGCTGCGTAGAGGCAGTCCGCAACGGCCGGAGACGCGCCTCGAGTCACCGGCGACAGTGCACGCCTATAATTCTTCGAGTAATCGTTACGGTTCAACCCGTTAAACGATTATAAACCACGTAACGTTCGTTAGCGAATTTAATGCCAGTCCGTACAGTCGCCGCCACGGTCCTATATCACTTTAACGCACTGCCGTGAAGTTCAGGGTTACGCCAGGTACGATGAACCCGTCTGGCCGTACCGTGATATCAAGCATCGGGAACTATATATAGCGATATCAATTTCTACTTTGCATTACTCTCTCGGAACTTTAACCCCAATAATTTTAAAATATAATTTCGTTGTACAAAAGACACACGTGCTTAAACAGCAGAAAAGACATTTATACAAGACTCGGGCCGAAATTTCGCATTAATAATTCCGAGTTACATTCTGCCAGATCAGAAATTGATCAAAGCGTAAGGCTGATTTTGCGCCGATGCACGTAGTGGCTCTCGACACGTCTCACATAGAAGAAAAGACAAATTCGCGCGATTACAGTAAACCGAATAACGTCCAGAGGTACGTTTTACTCGCTAAAAGAACCGCGCTATAAAACGTACGACACGAACTAATGCGAGTTCAGTGGCGCATTCGTGACCGGCCGTCATGCAGCTGCGAGCGAGCTGGTCGCGAGGTTCAATAATGCAAAGAAGAAAAAAAAAAGGAAAGGATCGAGACTCACACCCGTGGCAGAACGCTCGTTTTCGCGCGGCTCTCGTGCAAAATGCATCCGCACGACCTCGCGTGGCATGGAGGATCAGAGGAGCCTACGCCATATAAGACCCCCGTTGCGTCTGGCGGGCACAGGTGGCGGCGCGGCACGTTCTAACCAGGCCTAAGCGGAAAAACGGAGTGCAAGCGGAGCAGGGGGTCGAGAGGGGGGGGGAGGGCCCGGGAGCGAACGAGGGAACGAGCGAGCGAGCGATCGAGCGAGCCTCCGTAATTACGGACCCCAATATGCAACCGGGGCCCGGGTGCATCGGCGGCGGTATGCATGCCGCTTAAAGCCGCGGCTGATCGCGAGATAGGCGTATCATGGATACCAGTTTCGCGTGCAACCTCCAAGACCAGCCCCGTTCCTTCCTCCGCCCGTTCGCGCACGTACATTCAGAATGATTAATACGCTCCCGGGCCCACGTAACACCTGATCTGTCTCGGGCTAAAATTACGCCTCGATACGGGAGCCGCACGGTGGAGCCCGTGCCCCGGATGACACCCGGAAGATCGGGAATCGATCGCGGAGTCGACCTTCGATCGTTGAACCCGAAAGGGGTCGAGTGCAGCGATAGAGGCGTGAGTTCCCTTTCCGTAAACACCTCGCTTAGGTCCGCACGAACGGTCACGATGGATTTTAGAAAATTGACCGAACACGTAACGGTATTTCGAAATAATAAAGTCCACTTTTATTCGCCGCGGCGCTTCGTATTTCTAACATATAACGACCGATCGTTCCAATATCTGTAACGTTTATCGCGGACGTTATTTATTATCGGATACTCGAAAGAACACCTGCTATAAATTACGTGAGTATGAGAATGCCCGGTACTTTTAATGCAATCCGTGTCCGGAGGCAAAGTACCTTATCGAAGCGTTATCATTAAGAAAGCGAGCAGTCTTATGGGGAGGACGATTATGATAATCTTGGCGGAAGGTTTGCGACGAGGGGAAGGAAGAGAGAGAAAGAGAGATAAAGGAAGAAGCGAGTATCTCTCCCGCGGCGGAGCAGGGCCCGGATAATAAAACACTCGCAGGATTCACGAGGAGACGAATTAATGGCTCTCGGTCCACCCTGTGGGCATAAGCCACTGGCGATACGCCCACGCATTCGCCGCCGGTCACAGTGCAAAACGGGACGAAGATGTCGGAAGATACGCTCGGTCGCGGCTCTCGCTTCATAATTAATTATCCGGCTCGATATTATGGCTGCCACGAACGCGGAACGACGATCCGGCGCTCGCTTTACGCCAAGTGCGGCGCGCACGTGCGCCACGAAATCGGCGATCGCCGTGAATTCAAATTCCAACATTTGCAAACATATGGAAAACGATCAAGGGGGTAACCAGCAGCTAAAATGTTGTCCCACCGATTACATGATTTCACTTGATTTCATCTGATTACAAATAATCTCATCCAATCGCAAATAATTTTCTCTTATGTGCACGTTTAAAAATATGTGACGTTGTTAAACCTCTAAATATATTTTTCCTATTTTACTAACAAGTATTTGCTAGTAGAAGTAATTTCAGTTAAGATTGTAGTATTCGGTTAACGATAATATCGCGGTAAAGTAAGAAGTGTCAATTTTATAACACAATAAAGCCTCCTCTTTAATTTTATATCATGATAAGCGTCTCATAATTAATGAAATAATAAATATAAAACAATTTCTCTTTTCTTTTATGAATAATCTACATTCCCTTTTTAATCTCATAAACTTGTACGAGAGATGCAAAACGGTTGCTGTGTTGCGATACTTCACTGTTACGACTATTGTTAATTATCGCGAGACAACGGGTGATGAGAAAAATCAGTCAATTAGAATATCACGTAGATAATATCGCAGAAGAGAGTATCGTGCAACGCGTCTGGCAAACGAACATCACCCACGCGGCTGGGCATCATCGTGTCTCGCTTGTACGATGCAGCTGCTCTGCAGGCATTGGTATGCACAGTGCACAGCCTCAGCTCGGTTCCGCGGCCACGCAAGCGGGCAAAGAAAATCGAAAGTAAGCCGGGAGGCGGCTCCACTGCCTGCGAACGCGTCCAACGTTACTGTATGCAAAGCAGCCATTTACAGATAAGTATCCCACGGATGTACCTATACGCCGTTTACCTGTCCCCGATGTAACGCGCGGCTCCTACGCTCAAGGGTGAGCCGGTGGTGAGGAGCTCGAAAGGAGAGGGGCTGGTTCTATCGGCCGCGATGCCCCGCGATCTCCTTTGCGATCGTTGAAGCCGCGGGAGGAGCGAAAACACGCGGGTGAATGAATGAGATTCGCACATGCTCGAGCCGCGTGCGCGCACACCGTTGCAACTGCCACGAGATGCGAAACTTGCGACTATGAATGAAAACTCCGGTCGGATCAGTGGCGAGAAACAAATAAGCTGGTCGACGGCCGGTCGTTCGGAGAGGAGGACAGTCATTAGATCGCGTCATTAGCGTAAAAGTAATTATGAGAAAAAAATCCGAGGGATGTGTTTATCTGTGTTTACCGATATTACAAAGTCCTATTACGTGATTGTAGAAAAATTCGACGGCGCATCCCAGTTGATTCATTTGGGATGAGCCGCGTGCTGCTAATTCAACCGCGCCCGGCCGGGCGTGCATATACGCGCATCGCGCGCCTGAAACGCGCGCACGTGCGTCGGGTGCACGCGTTGCGTCGTGTGCGTGCGATTGGAACGAAGGTAGCGCGCACGGGGAGTCCAGATTGTGAGATTTCATTCTCCGAGCCTGCAATTTGCGAAATTGACGGGGCAATTTGTTTACCGGTAATTGCGATACAATCGAGCGGGAACTCGTTATAAATGGCTAGAATCGGCAGCGTTACACTCGGAAGGACCGACGTAAGCCGAGACGATTCTCCCTTTTCGAGTCTGCCACGCGCGTAAGTTTCGTGATCGCAGTCGGGGCAGGTGCGAAGTTACGAAGAGGGCGAAGATAGTACTTGATTTCGCCCGAACAAGTTATTTGACTGTGAAATCGTACGTCTTCACAGCAAATTTATCGATCGGAGTTTATATTTCCTCTCGTTTTACTGTCGGCATTTCTTACTTTTCACGAACAAAAATATTAGTAAATAATTTTTCAATGTGAAATTTTTCATTAATTTTACACCACATTACACATAGAGGAAAGTCGCCTGTTATGAGTTGGGCTCCTAATACGAGATAGCGGGATTTGTGAAAAATTAATAAGCATCATCCGTTGGTTCTATCATGAATTTATAGCCCTTGGAGTGAAATCAGTTTGGTGGAAAATTGATTGGTGCACTCAAAAAAAGAATTGGCTGCTGTAGCCTAGAACTGGCTGCGTCAGCCAATTTAAATAGTCAAATATGGCACAGCATTTCTGTTGGTTGCAGCAGCCAATTTTTAAAGCTGTTATAAACTTGGCTGGAGTTAATACATGACTTTGCTGCTCCAACCAACTGCCTACTTTACAGTTTGTAAATTGGCTACTCCAACCATTATCCCGAGCAGTAGTAGGGTTCAGGCAGCCCTGACAGTTTTTAATATGGGGTGGGGTATCAATAGGCTTCCTATTAAAAAATTCACTTTGTAACTAATTGTTAAATTGTGTTAAATCATATAGTCATCAAAAATATATTCAGGTTATTGAGGTCTATCCATGATCCAGACAACTCGCTCTCACATCATATCGGCTCGCCTTTTATACTAATACAGGACGATTTTTACTTACGAGAAAGACGCGCCGGTCGCCACGTTGCGGCAGTATATGGTACTAGTGCTATCTATTCGCCACAAGCTGTTGTGACTTGCACGACAAATTTGAGTTGGCTAGCCCGGTCAACTGTCTTATCAACCTACTTGGTAACGCTACCACAGCTAAGAAATTGCCTAATGCAGCCAATTATTTACTAGCTTTAAAAGTTGGTTGTATTGGTCTATCTGAAATCATAGATTCACATTGCAATTTACTGCTTCAAAAATTAAATGGTTGCAGCAGAAAACTTTTATACAGCCAATAAAAATTGGCTATTGCAGTAATTCTTTTTTTTGAGTGTGGATCGTGTAATCGTTGCGAAAAAAGATTTGTGACTAAATTTGGACGTTGCAAACCTGCTATCTCGTATTAGAATCTCAGAATAGAGGACTTTACATCAAGAAATGTGTATTCATCTGAGCTTATGATAAAACTACATTCGTGAAAAGAATATTATGAAAAATACAACGATTGGGATCATTGGAAACCGGTAAACCGGTAAACCGGTAAATTGTTGTATTAGTTAAAATTACTATCCATGCCTGCAATATTCTCTCCCTTCGAGTACAGACTGAACTCTGTTTTAAATACACAGCGTCTTCAACCGGCATCGATTAAATCTTGTCTCTCCGTCAACGTTTCTATTAATTAAACGTGTATCGATCTTGTTTCCTTTGCTCTACCCGTACAACTGGTATGATATCGCGAAAAATGTGCAAGTTCACGGTTGCGGCCGCAAAAGGCGAGTGAGGAGGCGCGATACAAGCGAGTACCTACGTACTTGGATCGACGCTGTAGATCGACCTTTGTTCCTCCGCGCCGGCATCGCGGTGGCCCGTAGTGTAGTTAGCAGGGATATACCGGTTTGCATACTTCGGAGTGATCAAACGTCACCGGGGCCCTCCGAGGCCCGTCGAAGAGGAGTTCCTGCTTCGTGTATAGCAGGGCATGAGGAGCGGAGCGAAAGAATGCCGGCCGGGGGGAGCGAGCAATCGTTCCGTCGGCGAGGTCATCGTCAAAGTCATCGATCAACCTCAGACCGAGGTCGCCCCGCGACCCGGCAGCAGCTGTTCGGGCGGTGCGGTCAGTCATCGATCTACGGATCCCGCCGTAGATCACTGGTCTTGATATACCTCTACCTTTACCCCTACCCTTACTCCACTTCGCCGTAAATACACGCACTTGCGTGTGTATACGGGGTGCCCGGGAATTAAGGCATCATCGTACGGATTCTCGTTCCTCGGTTGGACCATCGAGATCTCGTCGTCGGAGATTTGAATACCTCGATAGGGAGCGATTTAATCAGGACTCGGAAGACAGCAGAAACGCGATCCGTCCTGGGATTGAAAAGCGACGATAGCCGCGTCCCGCGCGATCTTACTTCAAGGAGAATTGTTTCAAAATACGTCACGGATATCTGCACTCCTTAATTTCGTCGAATAAAAGAAACGCGCGGAAAGAAAATAAATTTTTGCCCACCCTTTATACAGGCAGGTAGACGCGAACGAGGGTACACACGTCGAAAATCACGAGGCCATTATTTATGCGCTCGTAATCTGTCATAACTGTGGGCCTCCCTTATGCAACCTGACGATATCGTTACGGTCTAACGGAAACGCCTACCAGCTCTCTCTTTCTCGAGCGACGACAGTTATCAGCCTCTGAATCGCCTTGAGAAAAATAACCCGGCGCTCTCTTATTCTCTCGCTGTCTTGGCACTCGTTTATCGAAATCGACAATTTATTGATTCGGCGTCTTCTGCATTTACAATTATCCAATTATTGCAACATAAAGGGCAATGTATCTAACATAATTCTTCAACCGCGCCGAGTTTTATATAAAATCTACGGTAGTAAATTCCAGTGTTGCGTCTTTATGGTATCGATGAGCGCAGCTTCGCGAAAATACATAATGCATTTAATGCGTAATGCTCGAATAATCCTCGGTCTTAACGATTAACAAGTACCGTCCACAAATTTATATCCCGGTAATACTTTCTCAGTCAGTCAACGATTTGTCCAAGCAATTCGTCGACCCGCGCGGCTGAGGTCTTTGCTCTCGTAAAGCCGATTATTGTTCCGCGCCACCAACGTACTCGTGAAATTTCAGTGGGCTTTTATAATCTGTATGCCGAATTGCACAAGGGCCTAATAAACGCATCCCGCGCCATGTTTTACCGCGTACCTTTACAACGCAGGGCCATAAACGCATAAAAAAGAAACGCGCGGGAAATGCGAGGCCTCGTCGCTCACCTAAAATCGTTGCGACGGTCGTTTTACGGAATCGTAAAGACCCTGCTGAAACACGCGGTCGGATGAATAAAACGATAGCAAGTACTCAGTCACATTTCACGAGAGCGGAGGTTTCCTCCCTTTGTCAGAATTTTACAATCGCGAGTCGCATGCCGGCACAATCATTTCAGCGACATGTTGGAGCGTAAGAAGAGCGTCTCTAACAATTCAGCAACTAAGAGCTCTGGAATTATCGAGATATACTGGTACAATTCTTCTGGTCGACCTTCTGCTGAATAAATTTCATTTCCAATTGATCGATTGGCGAAGCGAGACCGTGCCTGCAATCCTTTGTCATTCCCGCGCGTTCATCGCGACCTCGCATTCCCGCGACCAAGAAAGTGTCGCAAGAAGAAGGCGCAGCGCGTCGATGATCCGCGAATCGCGCAGAAGAACCGAGTTTCTGCGGTGCACGGCCGCCACTTGGACTTGACACTCCGAGGTAGCGAGTGGAACGGCGGTGTATTCCGTAAATAACGGAAGTGGCGAATAGAAATTCCGATTGACCGGCACGACAACTCGGTGGGCCGTGCATGCCGTAGCCCACCGAGAGAGCGCACAAGGGTTTCCTCTTATCGGTCCTACGGGACGCGCGCAGGAATCCGGCTATGACGTCGAAGCGCTTTGGATTCCCGTGGCCCTAATATCCCGGCTCCCTCGACCTCGACCCCGCCGCCTGCGTCTCCGCGGTGTAGGACACACTCGGTTCCCTTCGAGGATCACGGGCTCGCGGTTCCCAGGATTACGGAAATTCCGGGATCCTCCGGCGCCGGTATCGCGGTTACACGGCTCGCGATGAGACGATAAAAGTGACTCCTAATCGCCGATCCGCGCGGATAAAGCCCTCCGATCCTCCGCCGCGTTCGTGATTCAAATACCTCGAGCGGCTACGGTCTTTTTCGGACGCTCGCTGGCGAGGAGTTTGCCGAGGCGCTACGCGCGCCGCTACGACGTTTACAAATTGATCCTGGTTAAATAAAATTATTCGCGCGCCTTAACGAACATCGGGATGACGCGGTATAAATTTACGCGGAAGTATATCCCCCGCGGGAATTTGCGACGCATCGAGGCTCACGTTGACCATCGGCGAGATACATTCGCGTATTTTCGGCGTAGCCACGCGCGAGCTGTTAATCAAGTGACTGTCAAAAATATCCGCGTTGACGTGTCATCGCCGCGATACAGCTTTCCATGCCGATATTGTAAATCGAGTTTTTTTTTTGCATATACGACAGAGCGGGCAATGAACTTAGCGATTCCGCTGCCAATGGTGTCACGTTCGTTCATCGCGAAGATGTAGGTCCGGCAACTTTTTACGCCGACCTCCATATACGAGAGAAAGACGGTGTATCGCGTAATGCCACGAGACGGCTCGTGAAAGGGTTAACTACCTTACGCCGGAGACGCGACCCTTCGGGTCTCCTTTCAAGTTATCGCGTGGCCAAGAAGAGGAGGCCTTCGGTATCACGTATTACGCGTAAAATATAGTTAATATTAAATGTTACTTCGCGGTCTTGCTCTCCGCTCACGGACACTCGCAGAAAATGGCAATGACGATCGCGGGCGCTCGTCCCGCGTTTATCTTCCCCAACGCGAATCGGTTATTCAATTTCCCGGCGTAATTGCTTCTATCGCTCACCGGTCGTCTCGTTGCCAATTCGCGATCACGCGAGCCGATACGACTGCTCGGAATTGCATAAAACACGACGCGGCGCGCCGGCGTCATTACTCACGATTATACAGACGCGCGAGCCGGAATACGCTAACGCCGCGTGGCACATCGATCTAACGAAGGCGCCCAAGAATCCATTGTTTCCGTAATGAATCGCGTCAGAGGGCCCGCGCCGCATCATACGTCATGGCCTTCCTCTATATAACATAATCGCCGTCGAATCGTGCGGCGGCATTAATAACATTGAGCACGGGCCCCGATTGTCTGCTCGGTCTGTCGGACCCGGCTAATTTATTACTTCTCATGTACACGCCGGAGATTCGTACCCGTGTAATCGTAAGAGCACCCACGAAGAGTACAACGCCTATCATTAATGTCCATTTCTTTCACGATCCCCGTTCTTTCTTCCCCAGTACGCGTCTCCCTCGACCCGGGTGTTCGCGATTGATGACGCGACAATGCTACGCTGCATAAATTATTACAAGCACCGTTATCCGCTTGATAACGCGCAGCACCAGCTACTACAAATTATTCAGAGAGTCATTATACAGCTTGACTCGGGAGTCATCGAATTATGCCGCGGACCGCTGCGCCGTGAGATATTGCGCTGCCGTCGCTTCGATCCTCGCGTCGCTCAAAAAGGACTAATTGGAGCGTAATAAACCTTCAGCCTACGTTTATTCAAGAGCCATGCGTTTGCACCGCAACGCTTATACAGCAGATATTCTCGTTTAACGAACTTTCCCCGCACAGTCTATGATATAATCCGGCTGATCGGTACTTCGCGCTTCGCCGTGTTTTCACGCTCGCCACTTTCGTGCAACCTGTCGGCCAACTTTCGCTCTGACATTGACAGATGGGATTAAGTATCGTCCGTAACTAGCGGATCATTAATGCGAGGAGGCAAATCGCTCCTATTCCGCGCTTTGGCGGCGCGCGAGCCCGAGCGTTCCCCGACGCCTCGTAGCGAAGCAACGCCGGCGTCGGAGCTTGCCGGCCATTAATGAACGGCATTGTACGATCGCGCGTATCGCGCCGCTGTCCTCATATTTCAGCGTGCGCTGCGGTACGCGCGCGCGTTAACCCGCGTGTGGGTGCAACGCGATATTAATAGGACACGTGCAGTAGCGCGCACGTCGATACGATTTGAGCATTCCGTTGCAACCACCAAGAGTGTGTGACGAGGGGTTAAGGGAGGAGAAGGCGGAGAGAGAGAGAGAGAGAGCGAGAGAGAAAAAGGGACCCGCACCGTCGCGGAGCGCGTGCTGGAAATTACGGCGGGCACCGTCGATGACTAATGAGAAATTCACGCGGGCGCTAATGCACCATAACGTTATCACCTACCACCGGCCAGGATTGCTGGAGTCTATCCGGGTGCGATTTACCGGCTGGCGCGATCCGTGACTCGAGAAACCGTAAAGCGGCGAGGCGAGCAAACGCGGTAGGCATTTGTCCGCCAGAACCCAGGACATAGTCACTTTGAAAAGCCGGAAGGAACGCGGGACCGCCGACTACGAGAGTACAACACGTATCATTTTCACGTGCCGCAAATGATAGAAGTGAATACCAATACACGCAGATAATTTATACGTCGGACTTTTACCAAACATTTCTTTTTTTTATTTAGAACGTAGCATTACGCTATTCAGCTATATTTAATAAAAGATAGTCGAGAAGCTGAATGATTACATGTACTTATGCCTAAATATTGTAGGATTGTTCAACACTCGGCGATATATTATAGGTACAAATAATACAAAGTCAAATTATTAAAATATATGGATAGATTATAAACGATTAGAATAAAATTGACGCATTATCGGAATAAATACAATTAATAATTAAAAGTATTAAATATATTAACTGAAATATGCAAGGTGAAAAAATAATATATTTTCTACCTTTCTTTTAATTTTGTGATACGAGCGTAATAACAGATTCTCTACATTTCTTGCACCCGTTTCTATATTGCGTAATCTTAGAGGATTTATAACAAGATCGCGAAGAAAGTTATCAGTGTGGAGGAAAGTAAAGTAACATATATGAGTGCACATAAATCGAATAATTACATGTACATTATCCAGTATTAATTAATTTCTTGTATTTATTTTAATCTGTTCTAATCTATCCATATTCAACTAATGGATCTATGAAAACTCACATTTATTTGCAAAACTGTATGTTCTTTAATTCCAATGTACATTTTATATAAAGTAGATCTAATGCGATTATTATCTAGATCCATTTAGTCAATTTGAAATGAAAGCTAATTTATCACTCACCAATACCACGTGCAGCAGCGGAGTTGTAGTCTACGTCGTTGAACTGTAAAATACATATGATTAATAGAAAATGATTATTTAAAAATGAGATTGTTATATTAAATATTGTATATTTTTCTGTATATCTAGTGACAATTATGTACTACTAGGCGATTTAACTGTTTAATTTAAATTTGCGCTGATGAAAGCACTGTATGCTGAAACGCGTGCGCTATCTTATATTTCAATTGTAACAACTTTGATCTAAATATATATTACATTGTCAACTTTTATGCTCGTAAAAATTTGCCTCCTTTATTCACTTGTTATTGTACATTTTTAATAAAATAATTATAGCGTACTCGACAAAAGTTTTTCCTTAAAACTCACAAAATCTTGACGAATCTTTTCGTCTCTAACTCATTCGAATTATTTGAATAAATAAGACAGGGAGCAGATGCTTAATTTTATAAATAATGTATAAAACACTTACCTCGTGGTTGCTCCGCCGATGCCCGATGCCTCCCCAGGGCCTCCTCCTCCTCTCAGATTTCCTTGTGGCACTCACACAATATTCACTCGCGAGAATGATTCATTACGACCGCACTAAATTTCGCGTGGCACTCCTGTACGCGACGTGAAATACCGCGTAACGCACAAAGCGCGTTTATTAACTTATGTCGTGTGACTTTTCGTCACGCAAATCACTTAAACCGGCACCTCAACTTGATTCAGAAGTAACAAGGGATAAATAATTTTTAAATTGGCGATATAAAACGCGACGCGAGCTTCGGAATCCAAGCATTTACGGTGAAGAAATAATTATTAGTCCGCAACGAAATAATATTTTACGATCTTTACTGTCGATCGATCTAATCTTTACGCGAAATTAATTACGCGAGCGAAACATCCACCGCGATGAATAGTCGTTATTAATTGTAACAGCTAACTGAAACACTCTTCGATCACATTTAGAGATATAACGAAGAGATATAACGCGCAATAAGCGCGCGATTTTCTCTACTTTCCGCCTGTATGAGCTGCGAATTACAGCAAGTAGCAAATATCACTCTCTCTCTCTTCCCGAAATTAAACAAGAGATTACACTGAAATCGACAGATAATGTAAACGAGTGTAGAATCTCGATAAGTTAGTCTCGTGAAATATCTACGTCAAAAAGCCGTCGCCTCAACATGCAAATCGCTTCTCTTTACAAGTTGTAGAAACTTAATAGTTCATCGACCAACGTTACTTGTTACTAATGAAGGCGTACAAATTAATCGTGTTCTATTCTCAAACTAATCGGAATCGCGTCTCGGGCACTGATACCGCAAAAGTAATACGACGCACGGAGCGACTCTCGACACTACCGGCCCGCCCGAGGCTCTGCGAGCGAATGATAGCGCGGTGACCTTCGAGTAAACAACGGCCCGGGTACGTCGTACGATACCGTGCGGCGATCAAAAAAATGCCGAACGTTGAGAGTTCGTTGTCCGCCTACAAAATAGAACATTCTATATCTAATTCTATACCGAGTCGAAATTTTAGTACCACTTTGACACTTTTAAGGATAATTTACACCTACTTAGTTTATCTATATAGACCAGCAATAAACTACTTTGATGACATTATATTTTTTTACTCCTCCCGTGAATCTTTAATTCTAAAAATTTACTTTAACTCCTACTTAAAAGCACCTACTTTAATGCTAAATTGGCAATTTCCGACACTATCAGTTTTAAAGTAGGAGTAAATTTTATACTTGCAGTTCGATCTCTTTTACTTTCTTAGGTCCTACTATACAGGGTGAGGGAAAAGTACCGGACCGGTAAAATATCTCGAAAAATATGGCAGATACGGAAAAATGTTTCAGACGAAAGTTGTACGGTTTTAAAAGGGCTATATAATGGTAAAATTAATGTTCCAAAAAAATTAATTTTTTATGATTATATGGAGGTCGCCGCTATTTTTTTAAATGGAACTCCCTATTGTTTATTATACTATTTTATTCTACTAATTAATATGAACAACTTGTGTCTGAAACATTTTTTGATTTGCCTAATACTTTTTGAGATATTCAAGAGAAAATTTATAACTTTTTCAATGTTTAGCTTATAATCTCTCGATAACTGTTTGTCGGAGGGAAAAGTAGTACAGGACTTTTTTACTTGATTTAGTCTCAGGAATAT
>NW_011967155.1:272037-283838 GCF_000949405.1 Vollenhovia emeryi | reverse complement strand
AAATTTTTTAATTTACCCCCACCCCACCATTATTTTTAAAAAATTAAAAAAATTTTTCAACGCAAAAGTTTAAGAGCATCAAATGACAATTATATCCGTGTATATTTTTATTATGATACAACGATTTGATTTTTGGGAAAATCAGGTTTATGAGGTATAGGCGTCGCGCTGTAGGTAGGTGTTGCGTTAAGTACTCCTTTTCAGTTGCGATGAAATATGTCGTATGACGCATTATGCAGTAAAAAATACATTAAAGATGAGATATCACCGATATCTTTCGCAATATTGCACATTAGGTCAAAATCACGTATGAAAATGAATCAACATCAGGTCAAAGTCACGTATGAAAATGAATCAACATCAGGCAAAGTCAAGTGAAGAAGTGAATTAACAATGGAAAAATAGGTTTTCTACGTCATCTTGTACTATCATTCGCTCGTAGTGCGCTGAATGTAACCAATATATAAGCGTCTGTAATATCGGATAGCTGGCATATCATTTCGTAAAATGACAGTGGAAAGAACTGTGTATTGAATCTGACTATTGTATAGTGCTATTTTGTGAATATGTAAGTACTTAATTTGTTGTTATTGCTTTTTATTCTTGTTATTCTTCGGCTTAATATTATTTTTAATTCATGTACTTACACAAAGTCAATTTTGCTAATCTCTTCAGCCAGTCTTACCAGTGTTTATATACAAATAATTTTTGTTAATAAAATGTCATGATTGTAAACTCTACAATTATTTTTAGTTGATAAAATTAACTTTTTGTTTACTTTAAATTTCAGAATATCTGTTTCACTATTTTGTAAAACTGTTTTCTTCTTGTCATAGTCCACATATCAAACGCAAATTATTCCGTTTTGATTAATTAATTTATTTTGGATGCGCTACACATCCTTATTATCAAAGAAGGGAAAAGAAACAAAAGCGGCGTTAGAACTAATATAAAAAGACAACTCCATTAATTTTGTTTTAAATTGATTAATGTTGATATCCATAAAACTTATATTTTCGAAGATATTCGTAAAAAATAAAAAATCCCTTATTTTCGAGGGGCTGTTTCACCCCCTAAACGTCGAGATAAGCCGATAAAAAAAAATATGGGTCTAATACTTTTTTATACTCTACAACATATCCAAAGCTCATTCAAATCGGTGAGGGACACTTCCGACCGTTCCCTTGTTAGAAAAAGATGATATCTAAGTAAACGAGAAAATAACAAAATAAAATAGAATCAAACAAAAAATATATGATAAAGTATAATATTATATACTTGCTAGAATGCATCGCGTGTAATATATTGCTAGTACTGTTGCAGCAAAAGATTTAATCGTTCGATTAGATCTCAAATAGAGTTCGATTGTCTGTAATAACGGAAAATAATTGACGTAAAGTTTGCTTCAAATTTATTTGACAAAACATAACTCGGAATTCATTTCTATTAAAATAATTTTGTGAGCAGTAAGTGAGCCGGTTCTTCCATATCGATCTTATTTCCCTATATAGCATTAATTAAAAGCCGAGTGGTAAACCGCTAAGGGCATTGTGGTGTACAAATTTGCGGCATTACTAGGCATTTTTTGGGGTATTAGTTTGGGCATTAGGCCTTGCTGGGGCATTATAAAGATAAAATAAGATAAATAAGATAAAATAAAATGATAAAATTTAGTAATGTCCACTGGGGGACTACAAGATTTTGGTCATCGGTTTCCCCCTCGTTAAAAGCACTGAAGTACCTAATTCGCATTTCAAAAAATACCTATCTCTTCCTCCCCCAGTGTCAAGTGCCAATAAACAAGTATCTATTCGAGCTTTATATCCGGAGGTATACAAAATTATTAAAAACGTTCCAATATCTGTCATCACTCTCGTCTTGAATGAGTTCGAGTATCTCCGGTATTTGTAGCGTGCGCTCAATCAATTCAGCATGATAATTACCAAAAAGAAATACAGGACGCGGCGAGGGGAACAATGCAAGCTATCGGCTTTAACAGCCATATACGCTCGACGGCCTCCAGGAATCTCAAAGGAACGATCGCATGCCGATTTCGCGTGGCGTGAGGGGGCGAGCACGGAAGAAAAGAATCCGCGCGGTATGGTACGAGCTACCGATCACGAATTAATTAAAGCCGTGTAGCAATACGCGCGGTACATAGTTCCGCGTGGCACATACACGGGAGATAGGGATTTGAATTGTTCGCGATCACGCGCGCGCTTTCGTGTATAACTGCCTGCGATATATCGCGATTATCCGCGACAGCGCGGCACTCTTGCCCGGTCTCCTCCCGCACCCTGGAGAAATACGCTGAAAAGAACAGAATTCTTCGACAGTCGCCCTTTGACGACACGGTTCGCCGAGTTGCAGTTATTTTTCCCGCGCAGACAATCGTTTCGCCGTTTAAAGAATCGAGTCAATTGACCTCGCGATTGTTTCGAGATTTATCCGCGCTCCACGTCCCAGAAAGCTCAAGAAAACCAGGACTCTCGTTAAAGCGTGCCTTTATCGAAATACCGAAACTAAGTAAAAAAGAAAAAAAAAAGAAACATTCGACCCGGCAGAAAACATCTAAAATGAAATTTATGATTTAACAAAGCAATGTAATTCCACGTATGAAATTCCTTTAAAATTTTATTTTACCCGAGTATGTAGGTAAATTTATAGACCTTTGCTCGGCACCTCCGACTTTACTACAACTACGGAATGCGTTCGTGCGCGTTTCAACTTTTGCGGCGCTGTAATCCTTGGCGATATCGAGGGAGTCAATCTCAATCCGATGTAGGACAGAAAACCTCTCTCGTATCATTTCTAGCGAGAGACGTGCCACTCCCGCCGGGCTTAAGAGGGTCAAATTCTTGACTTGTATCTCGAAGCACCGAGGCGGCGGCGGCGGCGGCGGCGGCGGCGACGTGGAAGACACTTTATAATCGAAGTAAGCCGACGGCCGTGCTCTTTGACACGGAACAGACAGGAGAGCGAGGAAAGAGGGACCGCGTATATACACGGTGTCATTTTCAGATCAGGTACCAGCTGACGCGCGCCAGCATCGGACTTTCCTTTCCGGATCCGACCTTGAATAAAGGCGGCCGGCCCGACCGCCCTCTTTACACGCTTTGCTGGGCCACGTTAACTGCACACGACTCGAACGCACGAGATATGTAGAAAAGCGGATACGCTTATCTGGAATACATCGCGCGTGGCAGGTCAGCATTTCACGAGAGCCGACTACTCTGTTGATAGCGCGAGACTTTTCGTCTCGCCAGATTAAATCGCGATTTACAGTTTGCCGAGGGAACTAATGGAATCATGATATCGAAGACGCGGGTACAAGGTTCTAAATCAGAAATATTATTCAAAGTATCGGTTAGACTTTTCATATTTTCCCTCAGTGGTCGAATTGGCGAGACGCCCGCCCAGAGTGTAGGGAGGTCCAGGTTCAAACCCCTGGGGCTGAGGTAAGTTTTCGCAATAAATTTTCTGTATTATTAAAAATGCCAGGTATGGTCAAGGAAACACTGACGTCGTTAATTACCGCTGGCGACATTGAAGAATATTCCGATTAGTTGTTTTCATATTTCCTTCATTTTTTAATCGCCTGCGGCTACCGCCTCAAAATTAGAGATTCAGATTACAAAGATTTGGAAAGCGAGTCGTCTCCGAATGAGTCGCTAAACCGTTAAAACAACTCACTCTTCTTTTTCACGCAATCGCCACAATTATCATCGGAAGAGCATCGTAAAAGATAGCGAGGAACAATTTTTTAAATAAATATAAATCGCTGGCTTCGCGAGCGAGAGATGCGTGGCTCTTTACAGCGTGCCGCGGATAAAATTGAGCGTCATAAAGCCGGCTGGCTAGCAAGCGGTAGCTCATAAATATTTGGACGATAGGGAGCCGATAGCCGCGATCCCCGAGCTTGCGTGCGGACAGCGCGCGATGCACGCTCGCTCGTTCGCTCGCGCGCACTCGCGCGTGCAACTGCAGCCGGCCGACGGTTGCACACACCCAGCCCCGATCTCGAATTAATCCGCGGAGAGGTTAGCAGTGCCGGCGCACCGGTAACTTGACCGACGCACGACCGCGAAAGTCGAGGATAAGGAACGAACAAAAAGGGGAAAGGGGACGAAGTATGCGGATCGAGGGAGGCAGGATCGAGGAGGAAGAAAGAGGGACGGGTGAGGGCCTGATGGACCAACGGCAAAGAATTCTTACACGCATCCTGTCTGCGGTTGACGAAAACTTATCCAGACACGAAGCTTCCCAGAAGCTCGTTCTCGACACGTAACGAGGGCGACTCGCGGCTTTTTTTGCCGAGGTTCCTACGCGTTTCGAGGACCCCAACGACGCGATACCGCATTATTACCTGCCGATCGTTAATGCGGACGGGACAGAGAGAGAGCGAGAGACGCGTAGTGTTCGCGAGAGAACATTCAGCGAAATAAATCACCTTAAAGCGTTGATTGCTTTTCGGAAGATGTCGAAAGTTCTCGTACGGGAGTCGCACAAAACACCTGCGAGAACCGGCCACGGTAGCGGCCGTTTTACTCGCCCGACATGTAATAACGGCGGTCTCTCGTGTTGCTGGAATTTCTAATTTACGTAGTGCGCTTTTATTGCACGGCATAAGTACGGCTTTGCCGCAATTCTCCGGGCCCGGTCGCATAATATGCTATACAATACGACGCCGCGACCATCGCGTGCCCCGGGACGATAATCGTGATATTTACAGCGACGCACGGCTCGCAGCGAAATGTCAATCCGGCATCGTCGAAAAGCGAACGTCACGAAGTCGAGGAGAACGAAGAGGAAGCCACGGACGAAGACATCCACTCGGCGTAGCGTGTTGCTAGCAGCTACCAGAGCTGCCCTTAGGGCAACCTACCTATCTGTCAGAATCCTGTCTAACCACTGGAAGCTACTGACTATCGCATCTTGCACTTGGATCGCAAGCGATCTTCAACTTGGAATTATTCCAATAGCTTCCAAGATTACAACTAAACATATTCTTATCGTACGCTTTGACGGTGAAATAAAAAAAAAACTTATGACCGTAACACGTTAAATGGGGACGATAATTTCAAAAGTTCACGTGGCAATGCAGGTTTAGAAAAATTTATGAGACTTATAATTAGAAAGTTACGATCATGTACTGCGAATAGTGTGGATACCTAATTATTTTGCGGAGATTAAACTCTGCTGCTAGAAAGAATTTACATAAATCCGAACATTAATATCATGGAAAATACTTCCACGCTTCTTTCCAGCAATGAAAATGTAATAGCACAGTGTAGAAAATTAAAAGTATTAAAATTATAGTGTCTTTAGCTGCGCTTTCCAAGTAGATTATAATTAAACGGGATTAGATGCTTTTTCTCTTTCAGTAACCATCGAATAGCAAGGTTAAACGCGTTTGAGTAAGGAGCGCAAACGAGAAGATGGGTCTCATAGAGACGAAGATAGAGAACGGTAACTTCGCGTGTTGCTCGTAGCTACTTCAGGAAGCTGAAAGGTAGCCGCGTACTTGTCGAGTTGCCCGGCCTCGAGTCGCCGCTGCATGTTTGCTGACCCTTTATCACATTAAGGTCGCGCAGTCCTGTTTTCGATTCTAAAAGCGAGTAACGAAACGTAACTTAAGCGAGAAGTAGAAAAGAGCAAATATGACGAAGAGCTTGAAGGAAAACGGAAAACGGGACGGAACTGGCAGCTGCGTGCATCCACGTACCGAAGCGATTATTGCTAGTCGCATACTTAACTCGCTGATATAAATTTGTACAATAAATAAACTTACAAGAATCGAGATGTCTGAATAGAAATATTTACAAAAGTTCGAAAAACTGAAAGAAAAGGCAGAAAAGCAAAATGGTATTCCGCACGAGTCCCTGTCGATTTTATCCTAATTTATTCAAACGGCTGTTCTCTGTTGACGAAGGTTTATCTCGATCTGATGCGTACAACCTTGATGTCCGAACTATCCTAAAAACGTCGAAAGTAAAAGCCCTTCAAGAATCTATCAAGAAAGAAAAAACGAGAACAACCTATTTTTCGGTTGATCCTTTGACCGTGCACCTGCTTTTCTTCGTTAGCTTATTAGTTAATCTCTTCCATTCGCAGCATTAACGCAACTAGGTTGCTATGGTAAATAAATATTTATATGTAAGAGCAAGTTCGCGCGGCATACTATCTGAAAAAGCGTAAGTTCATATACGAAACGCGGTGCCACCGATTGTTCTACACGGAAAGTGAAAAGACCATGGCGATGACTGGTTGCAATTTTCGGACCCATTCGACATCTATACTTATAGTTGATGATGCAGTGCACAGGCCTGCACGATTGGCAACATTGTGTTTGTTTTAATGGTTGACACGCGAGCTTTGTCAATGATTAGGCAGCCAATCTCGGAGACTTCGAAGAACAACGAAGACGAGTGCAAACTGGCACGATACAAATTTCTGGAAGCGCTGGTGTAATTGGTGAAGTTTAAGAAATTGGCTGCAACATGGACAAAAATCAACCATAGGGGTATCGTTAAATAGGTCTGCATTTCCAGAGAAGAAAGGAAGAAGTCGTCTAGAACGACTACTCTTTTTTAATCATATTTTTAACGACTGCATTATGTGCACTCGTTTCGTCATGCGCGTCGGCCTCTCTCGTCTGAATAAAAAATAAAGAAACCGCCTAAAGTCGAGGCTGGAGTCACCACGTCAAACTGCCGTTAGATAACACCGCCGTGAGACATTCGCGCGGAACAATATGCAGTCTTGAAGTCTCAAAAGTAGCCGCAGGATTGTCGAGAGTGCAGTCTCGTATAAA
The DNA here is from genome assembly GCF_000949405.1 of Vollenhovia emeryi. Classification (NCBI taxonomy): domain Eukaryota; kingdom Metazoa; phylum Arthropoda; class Insecta; order Hymenoptera; family Formicidae; genus Vollenhovia; species Vollenhovia emeryi. Next base: position 277,024 of record NW_011967155.1, on the reverse strand, counting down.
TTCTGCCTAACTACTAGTGGCGTGAGTGGTCAAAATAATCGCCGCCGGCGACGTCGGGCTGTAGCGATCGCCGGTGCTGCACGACTTTTTAAGATAAAATTTCCTCGAGAGAGAAAGAGTGTGTGTGTGTGTATGTGTGTGTGTGTGTGTCAAGGGTCGAGGTACCGCGCGCGAGAACATGAACATGCATTCGAACACCTCACTGATCGCGCCGAGCTTTGCTACTTGTGACTGCATCGTCTCGCGACCGTATAGGAACAATATTAAACGTCTCGCGCGAATAACGAACGCGGTAATCGAAAGTCGCGTCCTACATAACGAACAATTTCAATTTCCTAAGGCGGAAAGCGCCGGGCGTTAATTTAACGCCCGCTCGTCGCGATGCAAATGAGATCGGCGCGAAACTAAATCGGAGATAGCGACGTGGACGGAGGAGATACGCGTGCGCGCGACGCGGCGCGTGATTTATATTTCATAAGACTCGGTAAATTAGAAAACAAGTCCGACGCGGAAGCAATCTCGATTATACCGAGGCGAAAGATAGATGAGAGTCATCGGGACGGAGTGGCCTTTTCGTTTCCGATCGGCTCGCGGCGAGACCTTGGATCGGGGCGTCGTTCGATTTTTCTTTCTCGCGGTGAGATACCACCGAAGGCGAGGCTGCTGCACAAGCGTTATGACGTATCTCCAATCGGTAATTATTACTGATTAACGACTTGCTGAGCCTGTTATCTCGACCACACTGTCCAGCGGGGACCCGATAGCTCGCAATTGCCTTCGATTTCGGTCCGTCGGGCTCGCCGATCTGACTCGATGTATCTTAACGAGCCCCAAAAGACCGGCATACCCCGATACGTAGTCAAGCATTTTAAATTCACTTTTACGTGTTTATTTTGCTCCGTGTTGTGCAAACGTTATTCGCCCCACGCGGGGAAACCACTTTGTAAGTCGATTCGCGCGTCTAATGAATAACGACGTTCAAATCCCCGTCCTCTTACTGTATTAGCTTGCATCGCGTTGTACGCCACGAGCGAAACCGACGAAGAGTAAAATGAGGAGTGCGATCCGAAAATATACGCCAGCTCTATGATAATCGCAGAAAGCCTGCTCGATAAACGAGATTGCACCGTGGCCGAGGTAGTGACCGAGCGACCGTCCCAAGCACCTTGCCTGGCTCCTCTCGTCTCTTCTATTTGTCTTCTTCGTCCTCGCGGTGAAGGGCTCCGCCCGGACTTCTCCTACTGCGGTCACTCTCTTTCAGCTCGCTCCTTTTTTTTCCTCTCTCTCCCCGTCTTTCTGTCCCTCTCCCCCTCCCCTTCCTCCCCCCCTTTCTCAGCCGCATTTCTTGGTGGCTTCCTCTTTTTGCCTCGCTCTCGGTCGGTCCTCCTCTCGCTTCGTCACTCTCTTCTTCATCGTCGAGAGAGCCCAACGACTTCCACGGGTCGACATGATTACTTATGGCAACTCCGGGGGGAATATAACCTTCTTCCCCGGATGCCCCCGCTCCTGTTCCTCTTCTGATAGAGAGAGATTAGCGCCGTTATAAAGCGGGCCCAGGTTTGTCGAGGCTGATCGATCATCAGTCGAGGTCGACGGCGGCGGCAACGACGACGACGACGACGACGACGACGACGACGACGATGATGAGCTGATCTCGCTCTTCGAGTTCCTCGCATTTACGACGGGGGATTACTGTCAACCAGTGATCTGGTCGCGATACGTGCTCACTGTAATTATTCCTCGATGTTCTTGTTACGACTAAATCGCCCGCGGCGTCACGCCGGTCCACGTATATTTATTAATAATACCGGGAATAGCAATTGGATATACATTGTAGATTTCAAGTGCGCATGGAGTCGCACTCGACCGAGTGTACACATAGAAAGTAGATGTTGCAACTTAATGGATCGGGTGAGAGGCGGCGGGATTTTTTTAGCGCTCGTCCCCTCGACAAGAAGTTGTAATGAGTTTGTCGTTATGGCTAAGCGTTCCTTAGCGTATGCAATTAGTAAATCATCTGTCTAGTCCAGTCGGTACAGTTACTTGTCCCTTACCAATCTCACTCTTTCCCCAGAGCTGATTAAACGATTTTAAATGACAAAATTATTATCAATCGCCTTTAAATACACACTCGATGTATTTTCATAGCTACGACATATTGTGTCGAGAGAGAAAAAAATGTATTAGCTCAAGTTACAAGTTCGTTAAAATATTTACGCGACGCGATTAATTAATCGCCAGAATGACGATATTTATCGCATTCGATTTATCCGAGCGTTATCGCACAATTTTGATGAATATAGTTGCTTTCACGTATCAGATCAATGACCCTCGTGTCTCTTTTTGTAAAATGGGACGTCGCGTCGTAATTTAACCGGCGCCTTCTGGCGCGTCGCGGTGAACGTTACATAGCAAGTTGAATTTCAGTAATAGCCACCGTTTTCTTGCACTATGCGAGCGAGCTGTGCTACCAGCTCAGAATCGGTGGAAAGCATTCCAGGCATTATCCTGAACACGCGCCACGTGGAGCGTGTCGCTCAATCGGCCTGAACAAAAAGTTAAGTGCACGCGTGCACCGGTCGTAGGTAGCGACGAGTATGATACAAATGCTGGCCTATAATCAGTGACCGATTCTTGGCATCCGTTTGGAGCATAATCGAAGAAATCAAATTAAAACGCGCTCGATGAGAAAGATCGCAATTATCTCTTGCTATCGATGTACAAGATTATCGATAAACTGTACCTTATCAGCACTGTGATCGCGGAGAGAAAGCAGGCGGCTCAAACAGTTAAATTCTGTTAGAGTAATAACAGAAAATATCCATTTCTTTTTCTCGATAAGTGCTAAATGCAACATGCGTTTCTCCTAGCTTATCGTAAAAAGCGCAGTAACGATTAACAATTTCCACGTCAAATATACGAATTTCTGCTAACTATTTGGCTTGTCTGATTTATAGATGAAAGATACGTTTTCAATTAAATACCATGTATCAGACTGCTAAGAAAATCGCGTTCCTTTCAAACGTTCGTTCCTTGAATTCTTTCGTCAAACTCTTGCTCAGATTAAACTTTCCTGGCGCGATCATCCGAATAAATCACAGTCATGCGGAATCCGTGTTACTTCAACGGTGCCCATGACGTTTAAATAAAACCATAATTTACGCGAAACCGCATCGCTACATTTTCATGCCATCGGTAGACGCGGGGTATAAACGTAAAAATGTTGTCGATGGCCGACAACCGTCTACGTGGCTTCCCTAAGAAAACTATTACACCGGAAGCTGCTAGGAGCTACGACGGGGAGGCTCCTGTACCGTTTCGTTCGTGTATGCGCGCTCACGCTTGTACTAGGAACACCATAAGGATCTCTAAAGCGTCGCCGGTAATGCCCCGAAGACGAGTGGGTCTCTCTCGGTGTCGCCTGACTGTGTCGGGTTCTCCCCGGCAATGGCGGCCATAACGATGGACATGCCATCGGGTTCAACCGTGAAGGAGAACCAGCGACGCGTACGTCGCGACAAAAACCAAAATAAATATGCGTATTCGGTACCTCAGTGCAACAGGCGCACCGCGGGTATTTAACGGCCGACATGACGAACGACAATGCGACGTGTAAGTGTTACGTCAGGATGCACAGCGAAAGAAAACTATAATTTTATAAAAGTATTCTTAGGGATACTTAATAATACATCGCGTGTAAATTATTAATTTTGTCGCGGCAAGCCAAGACACTTAAGAAGTTTTCTTATGATTAGAGAGATATATAAGAGGATATATCTTAAAAAGACTTGATTTTTTGCTGACAATCTTAGATCCCATTTTAGATACATTTATCTTGTCTAATTGTAAGTGTCGCCCCGACACCCTATCGGGAATCTAAACCTCAAACTATTTTTACGTGTGACGTCTTAGGGCCAGTTTCACAAACGTCGGTTAGCTGCTAACCGAAGGTTAATTGATTCTCTGTCTCTTCTTAGATAACAAAATAGAAAAAGATAGGAAGTTGACTGAACTCTGGTTAACAATTAACCGACGTTTGTGAAACTGGCTCTTAACGTTCTTTCTGCTTTTATCAATACGGTTCGTTGAAGTTTTGATAAACGTCATTTATCAATATTGCTTCCTCATAGAGGAAGCTTTGTTTTCGTGAAAAAATTTTTTTTCCAGTTTTCTTTGGCAATATGTTTAAAATGTTTTAAAACGTCTAAAAATCATATTTTTACAAAATGTCTGTATGTGTGTGTGTGTGTGTGTGTGTGTCTATGTGTGTATGTACGCATTTGAATGTCCGTGGTTGCTCTAACTTCTGTAAATTTTGAGATATCGGGCTTATTTTTTTTTAATGTCGAGAATTACTAAAGGAAGGTTGGTATTGATTTTTGCGATGATCGGTAAATGGGTTTCTTTTTGAAAAAATCTTGAATTTTTTGAGAAATGTCTGTGTTTGCTCTAACTTTTGCAAATTTTGAAATATCGGACTATTTCTAATTCTATTATTCTTTCCAGTCTTTTCTACCCCTACTTCATATATAATTGATTAATATTCGGTTGATTTATAGTTCTTGAGTTATAGATGTTTGAAATTTCACGGAATCCGTACATGAACACGTATAAGCAAAAAGTCCTAATAAACATAGGTAGAGGCCCCTCTTTTTCATTATACAGGGTGTTTCAGAAGTGATGGTACACAATGTAATGAAGAAATGTACACACTTGTAGAAGCAAAAAGTTTCAATACACATAGGTAGAGGCATAGCTTTTGAATATGGCGATGACCGGTAAAAGGTTTTTAGTTTTTAATTTTTTTTTTTGGAGAAATGTCTGTGGTTGCTGTAACTATCGCAAATTTTCTTTAATAATGATTTCCAAAAATTTCAAATGTCTATAACTCAAGAACTAATTAATCATATTTTAATGAATTATATATGAAATTTGGATTGAAAAAACTGAAGAACAATATAATATATAATTAGAAAAAAAAGTAAAG
>NW_011967155.1:250205-270696 GCF_000949405.1 Vollenhovia emeryi | reverse complement strand
TTGAAAGTATTCAAATTATTCTTATTTCGCTCCTAAACCCTCCTCTATGAGGAAGCCATGTGCAAATTTCTAATTTGCACACTTTACTTTACTTTACTTTTTTTTTAAATTTTACCATACATTTCACTAGTAATTATACTTTATTTCCGTAGTAATAAGTAGAGGTGTATCTTCGGGGAGGTAGGCACTAAGCCGCGCCATTTGTTAATTTTTGGCTCTGAAAATCATGTAATCGTGGGACAACACGGCATTTCGAAGAATTTTATGAGAGTTTTTTGAAACTTTACCATACATTTTACTAGTAATTATACTTAGTACACATTTTGCTAGTAAAATGTATGGTAAAATTTCAAAAAACTCTCATAAAATTCTTCACAATGCCATGTTGTCCCGCGATTACACAATTTTCAGAGTAGATTTTAAGAGAAAATTCTCTCCGTGGAAAGACTTCATTATTTTTCAATTACTCTTGGGATTTTTATAGCAGGAATGAAGGTAGTACCGACAGGATATCTGATATTCTGTAAAATATCGTAGATATCAGCTCTAGTTACGACTTTCCGGAAATAAGTCATCCATCGATCGCTCGAAAAGTGCTCGATTCTGAGAAAATGTCGCGATGATGCCACCATAATTCGGATGTTCCGAGAAATTGTACAATTTGCAAAAGCTAGGAAAAGAAAACATTTCATATCTTGGCTCTTTCATTATAATTTGTACTTCATAAATTTTGTAGGGAATGGTGGACGAAACTCTCTTTATCTTTTTATCATGGTATTATTGAGAAACGATTCAATGATCTAACATCGCAGAGTGAATTATTAGTGGACCAAATTTAATTCTTCCAGTTACTTTTCAGAGACGTATCTCTTTTTACAAAATTGCTAATAGTTGAGCGAACAATTTTGTAATAAAGTAATTTGGTATAATATAAAAAATACACATACAAAGATCATGCCAGAGCTTTTGCGACGCCGACAGCGAATCATCAAGCTGTAACCAATTTCTCACCGGTAACTCACGCGTAATAGACAAAAAAACGCAAGACGTTACCGCGCCGTCGACACTTCAGGAGATCGTAACTTCTTCGAAGGACAAGAACTACCGTGTACTTCCTACAGCAGGAAATTGCCGAGAACTTACCGGTACGCTACGAAAATTTCGTAGCCAGATGTCACATCGCATCAATTCCGCGCATCTGTTATTTCGCGAGTTACGAAGAGGGCGAGAGAAAAAAATGTACCAAGATGAAATCCTCTGTCCTAACGAAGAATGCATTAATTCCTACGTCGTGCGAAAATAAAGGAAAGAAGCAGAAACGTTTTACCGAGGGCAGGTCGTCGTGATCTTGTGCCGAGGTGTCTGCCATCTCGGCTTCCACCGAAATCGGTAGCCCGATCGAAAAGAGAAAGCGAACGGAGCGGCCACGCGGGGAGATAAGAGCCCACCGGCTAGAGCATTTGACGCGGCTCGCCTAATTGCGATCTCTCGATCGCTGTCGTTGCCAAACAAGGAAGTCGCCGCTATCTTATTGGCTGCCAATGCCTCGGTCTGACCCTTCGATACTGTGCTCCTACACGCTAGCCAGTCCGCGCGCCTTACATCGCGCTTCGGCTGAATAACTTCGCGACAGTTCCACACGGCGAGAGACGACGAAGCACGCGATACCGTGAATTAATCGAGTCTACCGTTATTTGTCATAATGCGCTTCTAAATTACGTTGTTGAGATAATCGTGTCATGTGGATTTTTTTACATCTCTGTTTATAACTGTATTGTGTATCAAGATGTAAATAAAAATTAATGAATATTTAAGCAACATTCTTGTAATTATGTATTATTAATTTATGCAGGTATTACCTGTCAGCTGTTTCTTTAATCAATTTTTTCAGCAGTTTCTCACACAAAATTTAAATTAATTTTCAGGATTTTATACAAGAATGATCTACATTTAAATTATTTAAGTCATTCGAAAAAAACTGACAATATTGCCAGTACGCTAATAGTATAAGATTTACGTAAACTTTTTCCAGACCTTACAAAATGTATAAATTTTCATTGCTTGTTTCTCGACAATTTCTTAATGCGCGTGTCAGTATGCAATTATCGCGCCATTACTTGATAACGTAATTGCCGACGTCAAGATAACAAAAATGTGTCAAGAATTAATTGACGCCAAAGCGAAGATTAATCAATTTGGTTAACACGTGGCGAACGCGCCGCCATCCGAACAGTAAGTTACAGCGTACTATAACCCATAGCTGAATCTCCTCTCGCCTCCGCAATTGTCGGTTCTCTCTCGTATTAATTAACCCTATTGAGATCCCAGTTAAGATATCATTGTCTCGCGCGGAGTTTACGTTTCGTCGAAAAACAAGACAGACCGGTTAAAGCCGCCCCAATGTTTTCACGGAGTCCAGATAATTGGCGCGACTGCGTCCAGTATTTTTACGATGCAAATTCAGTTCTTGCGCACACAAAAGAAAATGAATCGATCACGTTACTATCGTTACGTATTTGAAGTAACTATTGCATGCAGGTTCAAACCATGGCTGAGGTGGTATTTTTTCGCAATAAATTTTCTCTAATTAAAATTGCCAGTTGTGTCGGTTATCAATTTTCCTACACTGTTAATTATGTACTGGTGACAATAAGCCTTTATTCTCGTCTTATAAAAAGAAAATAAGGGAAATATACACAGAACTTTGTTCATAAGTTAGCCTCGCTTAAGAATTAAAAACCGTATGATATGTATAGTTTATTATACATACAGCTAAACCCAATTAAAAACTTCACATAGCAATATAATGGCCACCACCTTGCCAGGTCCTAAAAATATGGCGTTTAAGTTTCAATTTGACCAATTAAAAAAAATTAAATAAAAAAATCCCCCGCAAAAAACCAATATTAAATATTGTAATTTCGGTAATCCGTAATACGGATTTAACGTCTGAATCAGGAAGCGGGCATTTCTCGGTTTAGAAACCCGTACCGACGAGTTATACATCTTTAGGCCAAAATGGATGCGGTGATGTGGATTAGATAATAAACGGATCGATTGAGAGTAATCGCGGAACAGGTATCTCGTAGCCGCGAGAACGAGGTGCCGAGCATTTCCAATAAGCCGATAAATGTTCGTCAAACCGTACATCGAGAGCCAATCGATTATCGTCGCGGAGCATGCAGCCACTTGCGGCTGATTTAAACGGGTCCGGTGAGAAACAGGATCGCCCTGAATACCGTCTGTCACGGTCAACGATTCCGCGGCGATTTCCGTAATAGAAGCAAGAAGGCGTACAAACGATCCGCGCTGTCCATCAATCCTAAAACATGCGCCACGTCAGCGGGAGCCTCTCAACGGAAATCCTGAGGATCGCCGCCGAGAGACGATATATAATCGCCGATCGTCATAAAACAAAAGATCGACGAGATCGACCACGAGAAATCGGCGGCGAGCGCCGGCAGTTCGCAGGAAATAAACCGCCGCGACACGATAATATAATTATACTCCGACTCGAGGAACTTCCTTAACGTCCGTCAAGCGAACCATATATATATTTACAGTTAATATAAATCCAGCAAGCCGCACGATCTGTGGCCGCAAATTTACGAGTGGCGTTAACGTGTGCACGTTGAAGAATTAACGTCGATGCATACAGAGAAAAGTTCTTTATTATATCTTCGAGTAGTCTATCTTTTTGCTCACACAGTCAATAGTATAACTGAATTGCATTATTTTCCAAAATAAAACAAAGGATCGGTGAATCGCAAGGTTTCTAAGGATCGGTGAATCGCAGGTACGCGATCTCTATATGATAAATTATAATAATTAGTCAATGATTAGAATAATAAGATCTCTATAGAATAATTAGAGAATGTACGCTGCTTAGTAAATTAATGAACGAAAAGATCCGAGTTCAAATTCAACCGCGAACACGCTGGTTTTTTCAGACATCACCTCTTAAAGTGACAACCACCGAGAGTATCCCGCCACACGTACCCCTTTAGGCTGCGTTTCTGTCATTGTTGCTCACCGTATGTTAAACAAGGATGAAATGATACATTGGGGCACTCGGGTGATGTTTCTGAACGCGATTAGAATTAAGTATCAAATACTACGTAAACTCCAGACGCCAGTAATCACGAGAGCGCATCGAAGTGAAAGAAAAGGAGGGACTCGTCGAAAGATTGTTCAACGGTCGACACAGCAGCCCCGGGACCTAAAGGGTTAACTGAGCGCGGCACAATTACGCTCTTGGACGCCGCGTGAAATTGCGCAGGTGTATACACTCGAGAGTACCTAATTAAAGGCTTAACGACGACGATGCCTGCATTAGCACTCTCTAACCGATTACGATCGTCGCGATTGAATCCCCGTTGCGAGCGTAATCTCCTTCGATGCGTATGTCAGTCGCGGAAAAACGCAATTTTGCGAAATTGCCTACGTAGAAAATGCAATATAGCATACACGATGAGCTCACGCAGATCGTCGAAGCATGTTCGGAGACCTAATTCTCGAGGCAATTATTTTAGTTCATTGGTTACGGAGAGCGGCACTCTCTCGCGCGAATGCAGCAAAGTCGAGCGAGATGATTGTGATATTTGGGAAAACGTGACACCGCTTTAAAGGACATAATTGATGGCCATCGATCCTGTGTTATAATATTTATTAAGCTAGTTATTATTTGAAAAAGAAACTTCACAGCCATTATAGAGTCCACGCGCAAATTGAAAGGTATTCCGGTATCACGATTATATCCTGATTGACCCGATTTCCTCAGATTGCCTCGTGCGTCGCAACTAATCTCGTCGAAATCATGCAGAGACCCGGGAAAAGAGAAAGTCACGAAAACGCCGCGATAAATTACTATATTTCGTATTGTTTAACGTGATATTTCGCTAACGAGTACTCTCGTAACATCTGTGCCTCGGACAGGTGCGAGCGATAAGGAGTGAATTTCATCTTCGTGCCGTGGCAATTGAAGACCACCCTGAAATAACGCGCTGGAACCGACTACAAGCGGCTGATGACGGTCATCGCGTACATGATTATGCACTATTGTGTAAACGACGCACGCGCCAGTAGTAGCCCGAAATCTCACCTCTCTGTTTCAATGTCCATGGAACGCGACCGATTATCTCGCATCCCGCGCGAATTTGACGTAGTTTTGGTGAAAATGCTTAACTTCATATGTAACTTCCTAATGAAAGCGCGCGAATAAAACAGAGAAATGATTCTGGGACGTGAACTTCACGCACGGTGTAAGATTAATCTAATGATTGTAATCATAAATTATTACAGCAGTTTTCGAACGTAGCCCTCTCTCTTTGAAAATTATCATCGGAATGAGGACATTTTCTGAAAAATTTATATCCAACGCATCGTATTCTGATCGATTATGACAGCAAAAAGATCGATTCAACTAGTAATCACACCTGCTCTCCTTTACTGTTCCGGTCGAGATGTAATAATGACCGGCGTAGTCTTGTTTTCGTTCCCTCACGAATATACGCGCGCGGAAAGGACGAGCTTCTAGGAAACATACGTTGCACAGCGTGCCAGGTCCCTCGTGGCCGAGTGAAATTATTATGAGAGCCGGTTACGTATGTAAGAGCCGTGGCGAGATGGTGTTCGCTCGCTTGTCGCCGCCCCGAGCAACTAACCTTCCTGTTGTTGCATGACCCATGCCTTCTTCAGTATCGCCTCCTCGTTCGCCTCCTCTCCGCCGTCTCCCCTTTTTATACCGTTCTCTCATCCGCCGAAGACACATACTGGACTCTCTAACCACTCGTGCACGAAATACTTATTCGCGTGTATGTGCCAGCGACACGCATCGCGATCGGACTCCCCTCGAAGACGGCGCACGCCCGTTAATTATTTTGCTGCCGGAGAAATTTTGTAAATCTCGATTCTGCAAAATGTCTATGAACGGACCGTGAAGAAGTAGATTTTGACGCAAATTTATGGCACATTCCTCAACAGTTTCGCTTAGCGTTTCTTCAACGTGAATGATTTCAATAATCTATTATTTCATAATTCTTGTAACAATTGTACCAGTAATTTTCATTCCATTAACTTTGCAATTTCGTATGAAATTTTCTTTATAAAAAAATATCAGTTTCGTTTCATACTCCAGTCGGGGAAATGGAAGCTTACAAATTGAATTTCAAACACGACAGAGATCGCAGGTAAACTCCATTTTTTTTCCTGACAAATGAAAAGATCAACACCTCTGTGAAGTTGGCACCTCATGTCTCAAAAAAATCTTTTTTTTTCAGTTCTGAATGCACCCCGAAGAGTTCTAGAGTTCCTTATCAATTTTAAAAATAGCTTTGGCGAATTAACCTAAAAAAGTTAAATTTGAAACTTGGGGATGCTAACTTCACAAAATGAAATCTCGAAATCAGCGATAACACTAAAAGTATTAGAAATATTTAATTTTGTCATTAGGATTTCCTTTAGAACTCTTGAGGGACTACCCAGAACTCTCAATAGAACTGCTGGAACAGTTAAAAAATTTTCCTCCTTCGGTTCGAAAAATTTCCAAGTCCCGAAGGAGAAAAATTTTTTAACAGTTCCAGCAGTTCTGTTGGGAGTTCTGGGTAGCCCCTCAAGAGTTCTAAAGGAAATCCTAATGGCAAAATTAAATATTTCCAATACTTTTAGTGTTATCGCTGATTTCGAGATTTCATTTTGTGAAGTTAGCATCTCCACGTTTCAAATTTAACTTTTTTAGGTTAATTCGCCAGAACTATTTTTAAAATTGATAAGGACCTCTAGAACTCTTCGGGGTGCATTCAGAACTGAAAAAAAAATATTTTTTGAGACATGAGATGCCAACTTCACAGAGGTAAGATCAACCGTATTGCGTGGAAAATTACGTGGACGGGTACGCCGCTGAACGCGAATGACCGCCGTAATCAAGAAGGGTTGGTATCATTATTCGGGAACGTTTCATTGAGAGGCAGGTCTCTGTCCGGTCGACGTGCTCGTTCCTCTCGACTCTCGAACCCGGTTATTCGTTGTTCGATGTCATCGGTGCCTTGGGCAACCATATCCTTCGCGTACACAACTGACCTCGGTGGACCTCTAAGAAGCCCAACCCAGTCTACCAACCCACCGACCCACCAAGCCCACTATTAGTAACCTACTCCGTTACCGCCGACGATCAAGACGATTTCGATTCGCCGCTCGTCCGTCCTTCCTCGCGAGCGGCAACGATGCATTAAAGTAATGATACGTCGCGTCGTAAAAGAAGAACACGTAAAAATACTTATTTCACGTTATTCCCGTACGAAACACCGGGCGTCGTGACTACCTGATTTTTTTTTAAAACGCGCTTTGTCGGTTATCTTAGTTTGCATCGTGGACATAGCGTAAAATATCGGTGCAAGGCTGATTATAATAAGTCCCATAGGACGGCCGAGACCACATTAGATTCGTAAATCGGTCAATCGCGCGCGCCCTCTCGACAAATCTCCAAATGGATCTCGCGAACGAAGCGTCGCGGTCGGACCAATTTGGATAATCTAGTTTACCCGTGTCTGCGCCTTGACGTAATCTTCATCGCGATCTGCTTTATGCAAATCTAGATTGTCATTGATTCACGGATGTCACGAAACACGAATAGATAATATCAAAAAATGGCTGATACGATAATCTCGTGTCCATAAAAATTTCAGCTCGCATTACGGATAGAATCAGGTTCTACGATCGACGCACGCGAGTCCACGTTGCAACGTTGAAATCCACGTTTTTATCGTTTCAGCATGATCAAAATTAATTGCAGGATGTTAATACACGACACTATGTTAAAGCGAATTTCGCTGCCGCGGCTCTCGCAACGTCGTGATTCGAGGACGAAGGTGAGGAGAGCACAGAAAATATTCATAAATCTATCCGACGCGCGGGATATCTTAATTATCCGTGTATAAAGTCGCTATGTAGAGAGGATCGGCGCATCCGGCCGATTTCGACACGATAAATAACGATTTACCGCGATAACGCTACCGCTTTTCTCTATAATTTCACGTTTACGCAAGCTTACTTGGCGTCGCGAAGGTAGCTATTAGCGATCAATTAATATAATGCTGAGCATGCGGCGTCGGAAAGAAGAGCTACTGTTGTATAATACCAGGCGTGATAAATTAATTTTTGCACAGCATCTTCCATTTCACGCATAATATTGCGCGGTAGAATAAATTGTTCGAGATTCCTGCGCAGATCATCATTGACTAAATATCCTATCACTGCGATGCAGAACATTCTCGGTAATAAAACCAGGAAGCCATCGATAAATCCGTTGATCGAACGTGCGGTATCTTAATCCCCGCACAGGCACCCGCGTACACGGATTACCTCTTTGAAAATATACTTCCAGCATTCCATATACGAGTATGTATAACAAGAAGAAAGTCGAGAGATTCTCGCAAGCTTTTTCAACAATGTAACATTATATACATCAGTGGTCGGCATTAAATAAATAACTCGGCATCGTCTTTCGTGTCGATATCCACGCGTCGTGACAACAAACCGCCGAGATCCCTGTAACTAATAGCGAATTCGGTTGCTTGCACTAGTTGCGCACTGAGTGCACCTAAGGCTTGTATACAGTCAATTCTTTTACTTAAAAATCGTCTCAAATCTCTTGCAATATTTAGCCAGTAAAATGATCTGCATAGCATCCATACGGATCATGTTTTAACTAAATACTCTTTGAACGTGTACTCTTAGTGTGCACTCAGTGCGCACTGGTGCAAGCAATCGAATTCGCTCTTGTTGTCAAGACAGCAAAGAGAGGACAGTAGGCATCGATACAAACGTCGGGCCGAGATGTTTATGCCGACGTCAACACTAATGTGTTGTGAATCTTTTGCTTAAGAAGAAAATTTACTCTTCCATTTGTGCAATTTCAAAGGACTATCTTTGAAAAGAGATAATTATCTAAGGAAGATCTCTTTCATCCGGATAGTTCGAAGATAGCCGAAGGGCAAGAAGTAGTAAGACTTGATTTCATGATTTCGCATAAATTATCGGTAAGGGAATCTCGTGTGCACACGCAGACGGTACGGAGAAAGGCCGCGCGAGAGAGAAGAGCGCAAAAGACGGGAAATATTAATAATCCCATTCACGGAGGCGTCCGATGTATCCCACATCTTTATCCTCGCGGAATTTGATAGCTCCGGGGAAGACTACGTCGGTTTTAGCGCCGGAGTTTCCGGAGATCTCAATGTGTTCCGTCCGTAGGTCTGTTAACGTTACGAACAAAGCGGGAGAAATTTATAAGCGGAATAAAGTTTAATATTGTTTACACGCGTCTCCCAATTACTAGTATCCTCGATAAAGCATAAACCGCACCCAGAAGAAAGTTTGTTTGGAATCAAACAAATTTGCTTCAATTCGGGTCTTACTAGACTTTTATTTAATATTAATTTAATGTTTAAAAAATGATTTCTTTGCCTTAACCAAAATTTTATTTAATTGGGACTGGAATTTCTAAGAGAATTCATATCTTTTTCTTCAAATCTAGCGAATATTTTAGTAGAAGTAAATAAAAGTTTAGCAGATTCAAAGAAATACGATTTCAACCTACCTATCTCATTTGTTTAACCTAACTAAGGTCCGGTTTCACCAGCGTTGTTTAACTTTAAGCGTACCTTAATTCGTTCTTCGTCTCTTCCCAACTGTTACTTTTGAAAGAGACGAACGTGAATTAAACTAAGATTAAAGTTAAGCGACGTTTGGTGAAACCGGGCCTAGATCTTGTTTCTGGGTGCAGAATGACAAAAAAGAAAGTTAAGCGTGCTTTACTACACCCCAAAAAAAATATTCTATTCATAAGCGGGGAAATCCTCTAAGCATTTCTTCTAAGCAAAAAATCTTATATGAAGCATTTCTCACTTACTTTAACACATATTCATCTATAAAAGAGTAGACTCATAAGTTAGAATTAAGATTAATTTCCTGTATAGACAATTCCATTACATTAATACGACAATTCCATTACATTAATACGACTAGCCTCTTGAAATAAGAGGATACGCAAGATATTTGCGGACACGCGAGTCGCAGCACGTGCGCCAGCTTCTGAGTAGTTCACCGACCGCCGCTAGGCCGCGCATGGTGGCGGCCAAAAACTCGGAAGCAAAATTCAGTCTCGTAGGGTATAAAAGGAGGCCCGCGAGAGTGAATTCTGATCACGGTCTTGTATACAGGTCCGGGGACTGCCTCTAATTTTCGATGGTGGGGGTAGGTCGCTTAGTGAGGAAATTTTGTAGTTCTTGTAATGGCCACTAGCGTTGCAGTCTATGTTCTTTTGGCGGCGAGGGACGCTGGAGGCCGAGGGGATATGTCGACCTCCCTCCCGGCATTACAAGAACTACAAAATTTCTGTAAGCGACCTACCCCCACCATATGAGTTGCAAGACCTATATATAAGAGCGTGATTCTGATCAATTCTGATCCCGAGTTTTTGACCGTCACCATACGCGGCCTAGCGGCGGTTGGTGAATACTCAGAAGCTGGCGCCCGCGCGCGTATCTCGTAGTGCCGGATTGCCAATTTGTGCCGGATCGCGCGTTGCAACCGCCACAAAAAGATTCCTCTAGCAATTAAGAGGATACTCGTTTTAAAAG
Source organism: Vollenhovia emeryi (assembly GCF_000949405.1). NCBI lineage: Eukaryota > Metazoa > Arthropoda > Insecta > Hymenoptera > Formicidae > Vollenhovia > Vollenhovia emeryi. The sequence goes on along the minus strand of NW_011967155.1, from coordinate 260,062 downwards.
AAATATATAAATACTAAAAATAAGAATATTTGCATATTACAAGAAGAAAAGATTCCTCTAGCATTAAGAGGATTACGAGTTAAAATTTCATGCCTCAGTGTAATAGGATATTCCTCTACATTTTAGAGTATCTTCTTGAGACCGTATTTAATAGGAAAATCCTCTAACATCAAGAGGGAACCACTCAAAAATAGAATACTTTTCTTTCAGTGTACTCTCTAAAAGTCAATCAGCGGATTATCGCTGAAAACAGAGTACATATTCATTGATTCGCGCACTGAAAAAAATTTCTGGTTGAATATGGACGAATCAGATAATTCCTTTAGGATTTACCAGAATTCCTGTAATCCTACAGAAATTCTGGTAAATCCTAAAGGAATTATCTGATTCGTCCATATTCAACCAGAAATTTTTTTCAGTGCGGTTATAAGTGTAGCATTGAAATACTCAGCGCTATACTTATAACCGTTTTCAACTATTTTGATAATGCACCGATTGATTTTTGGAGAGTACATTTCTAAATTGTACTGCTTTAATTAACAGAATGCGAAAGATAAAATTTTTTTGCGAACGACTCGCAGGGATATCCCGCTACTGCGGAAGTACACGTGTTCGTCATCCTGCCACGGGTAACTCCCACGTGCGACTGCGGAAATATTGATCATGCTGTTTGACCGCGACCCCCGATGCTATCGATATTACGCGCTCAAAGAAACGACGCTACACCGACTGGCTGTATCGACTACCTCCTCGAGCGTACGACTCTCTCATTTACGTTTTATGCTTACATTTTGCGTCCTCGGCGCACAACGCAGAGGCCGCGCGATCGTTATCCGCGAGGAGTTCGCTGCGAGCGCGCGCGGCTTTGTGCGTCGCGATTTTCTCGGGTACGGTGCCGGGACTCTTAAGGCGGATAACAGGATGCGGAGTATTAATCATTCCATTCACCTGATATCCGCGATCGTTTATACAGCCCCGCTCGCTCGCGCATCACGTCGACCGGCCGATGCGCGCGCGCGTACGATCAAACTGCCAGTGATCAGATGCGACAGTGTAATAAAATTTTCACGATTCCGAATAAATTATCGGGACGGGGCACCCGTGGGCACAGCCGACGACGGATACAAATAACGGGCGTGTCCCCGCGAACGACGTTATTTGCGCCGTCTTAATTCCGGTCTCAGTAGTGCGCGCCGCTATAAAACGGACGATAAAGCGCGCTCTCGGGTCCCGGATCGACGCGGTTCAAAGGGTCATAAACGCCAAAGTTAATAAGCCGGTGATACGGGTGAAATACAATGACGGCGTTCTAACGGTGCGATTTGCATATCGGCGTGGCTCCGAAACAATGCGCGAACCGCTCTTGTCGGCAGCCTGCTTATACGATCGTTTCCTAGTCCTCCCGATAAAATACCAATGCGATACACTTGCTTATGCACCTCGCAAAGAACAGGTCAAAATGCTTCGCAGAAATTTCGTCTCCGGTCGGACTACGTAAATAAAAGAAATTCGATCGTGGAGCATCGATATCGATACAAATAATCATCTTTATAACGAGAAGAATATTATTGTCGCCGGTAATTGATTAAAAACAGGAAGAAAAATTGTTTAACGACGTTAACTGGCTAAGGTGGTTTTATTTCGACACTTTATTCCAACGTTTCGACCATCGGATTGTGATTCCTTTTCAAGGAATTCTATTATGGATTGGTTGCACGGAAAGACCGGCCAAGGCAAAAATAACTATAATAAAAATATTGCCGTACAAATAGTAGAGGCATCTACATTGTTTTGTGTTGCAACGTTCACCAAGTTTGCTGCAACACAGTTGTCTCCATTACTTATCATACGAATGTGAGTACGACAACCACAGATATAGCTGTCCCAAATATTACTATTTATTGGGGTTGTGCCAACCCTAATTAGACATGTGGTAACCATATCGGTCTCCGCGTGTAAAAATTGTAAAAAGATGTCAGCTCGAAGGCACGTCCATCCGACGCAACAGCCACAGTGGGACTAAACGTTGGAATGAAGTGTTAAAATAAAACCGCCTTAGCTAATTAACGTCGTTAAACAATTCTTCTTCCTGTTTTTATATTCGCAACGATACAATACATCCATCCTGTTTTCAATATCTGCGACAAACTGGAAATATACTTGACTCCTTACCCAGCTATGCATATAAATATGTAGTGTCTGCGGTATCAATGTCCAAAGTCATTCTTATGTTAATGAGTATGTAAGAAGCAGCGGGAAAGAAAGCGTAGAGTAAAAAAGCCCATTTTCCTTCTCCGATATCTTAATTCTTCGAAGGTGTTGAAGGGGTCGCGTTACAGGCCCGGCTTCCATTTCGCCGTAGTTCCTGGGTTCTTGCTCCAGAAGGAGAGGAGGGGGCGCCGCGCGTAGCTGACACCGACTAATGGTCGAGAGCGAGGCCCCGCGAAGAGTGCGCGATAAACTCGACTGGACACTAGTAAACTCGTTCCGTTTTCTCGTTTACACGTGGCCGGCAGGGCGTTTTGTCCCGCGAATTGATCGGTACACAAAGCCGGGGACGATGCGGGGCGTCGGATCAGTCGTTAAGAGAAACCGGACCCTGGCCGATACCTTCGATGAACCGCAGCGATTCGAGCACATCGCCGGGGATCGACCTTTTCGTACGCGAGCGATGACCCGACTCCCCTCCTCCTCCTCCCGGGCATCTCGATAATCGCGATTTCAATAAAACCGTCGCGCGTCAATTTCGAATTGATTACTAATAAAGCGGCCCGTTGGAAACAACACGTTAAAAAGCGATATGGCGATAACTGAGCGAGATAATGCCTGGATAAAACGTGAAATCGGATTAAGTAACAGGGAAGTGTTCTCGAATCTCCGCCGAGGCGTTCGCTCCGCTTCTTCAAAGCGTCTCAGCGATCATGTACCGATAAACAATGAAAATTATCGACTCATCGTTTCTCGGGGATAATACCGAGGCCGCGAGAGAGAGGGTTCTTTCGCTCCACTTTATATTAAGACCGCATCATCCGCTTGGTCTCCGTTCCGCAGCATCCGTATCAGCGCCGCGCCGGCCGGCCGGCCAGCTGGCCGTTTTTATTCGATGCCCACGATTGCCTGACCGATAACGCGTATATCCGAGTAAGCATCAGAGTCCCGAGATAGCACCACCATCTGGGGCACCATCGCAACACCATCCAACCAGACGGGGCAGCATCCATTACCCGAGGCCTGGGCTTGCGTATTGTATTGCACCGGGAGATCCCGGCCGAGCGCGTTCCCTCGTCGTCGTCACGAGGAGCGCTTTATTAATGTCTCTATTCGCGACGTCCGCGCGCGGATAGACGCATTATTCGCCACCGAGGCCCCGGCGTCTTTTCTCCAACGCATGTCGCTTTAAATCGCGCGTCAATCACGCAGCGCGCGTGAACGCGCGCACGCGGGCACGCTCCGACTTTCGCCCCATTAATTGCGTTTATCGTTCTGAATGTTGCCGCGCGTTACGAAAGCGCGAACCGAACAATCCGGAATGCGCAGTCGAAGGTGTGTATAGGTAATCCCGTCCGGCGGATTATTCATCGCAAGCAACGCGCCTGTCGCAATTAGCATACAAATGCGCGACGCGCTCGAATATTTCGCGGCTGATTTGTTGTGGTACGGTCAGTTTGACGTATCGCCGTTTAGAACCGTAACGCGATTATTTAGCGTCGCGTGTCAACGACGTAAAGCTACATTGCTAGAACTACTTTGCTGACGTTCGTGGAACTCGCGTCGAGAGACCCCTGGCGTTACGAAAGCTTCGAGAGAAATGGAGGTAGTGGAGATCGCTAATAAATACGCGATAGAATTAATCGGATGTTAACACTTTCTATAAACAGCCTGCAGAAGGCGGAAGATGCGCGATTTGTTATTTGTTCAACGCGACGCGTATATTATTTCTCGTCGCCTAGTCCTCGATCTATCCGGTTTCATTGTATCGCAGGAGCACGTCAGCGGATCGTGACGCGACGGATGCATCGCGTGTTTATTCCGAGACACGATAGGAAAGACACGTTCTCGGGACAATCGATCAACGATTATCGCAATTACGATTAAAGTCTGCAACGCGCTCTCTGCGTCTAGAAACATGCCATTTTGTAGCTGATAAATAAATTATATATTGAAAATGGACCAAAAATAGTTCGAAACGTTCGCCGCTTTCCTATCGTTATTTTATTATTTAAATATGCCAAGTTAAATGTATCGTTTTAGCGAAGTTATTTCAAATTGACTCTTATGGCCTCTACTTGCTTGCGATATTTATATTTAAAGTCATTTGTGTTCATTGAAATTATGTACAGGATGTTACGTAATACCCGCTTCACCTCTTACTTGGATAAAGCGGACTAGACTAAGTCGAAAAGTTCTCTACCATTTTGCAATTTTCGAAATAGTTAACGAGTTATTAATTATTAAAAATCCCTGTCTTAGCCCGCGACGAGATGTGGCCGCCTCGCGATCGTCGCATTGCCGTGTGTCATAAACTCCCCGCGCGCCTAGCAACGCCAATCGCGGGACAGCCGCGTCTCGCCGCGCGCTTGAATTGGGCGGTAGGCCGGGCTGAGACAGCGTTTATTAATAATTAATAACTCGTTAACCATTGCGAAAATTGCAAAATGGTAGAGGACTTTTCGACTTGTCAGTCTAATCCGCTCTATCTGTAAATAAGAGGCGGGTATTACATAACACCCTGTATATATTGTACAATCGTGCATTGTCGATAAATTTTTCTAGCGTTTTGATTTACTTATACAAAATATAAATGTTTCTAGACGCAGAAAGCACATTATAACTCAACAATTGGCGCTCGACTTTACCTCTTTGATGCCTCCCGTAAACTCATCTACCTTGTGTCGTAGCGGAGAAGGAAAACTTTCCAACATCTCGCCGACTCACCGAACGCAAGTTACGTGTATCCGTGAAAACGTCCGTGCGCGAAAAAAAAGTATCTCAAGTGAGAAAACGTCGTCATTTCACATTTTTATAGCGCGGCGCGCGACCATAACTCGCGGAAGACTCGGGGAAAAAGTCCATTGTAAATTAAACGCCTGGAAGAATTCCGCGCGCGTACCTACGTCGGCAAGGTGGATGCAGCGCGCGATTCCCGAGTAACATTCATTTCTTTACGCCATAAATCTCGAAAAGGGCAACGGGTGAAGTCAATCATCTTGCCTAATCGCTAAACATACTCGACGCTCACGAAGAATGGCGCTCGCAGCTTTCTTCCGAGAAATGATTATCCTCGTTGCGAACCTTCTATGGGTATATCCTGGTAGCGTACAGGTAGGGTCAGAGCTCATCCGCGCTACCTACCTACCCCATCGCGTTTCATTCCACGGCGCGCTCTCGTCTATCTGGAGTATACGTCACGGTGCCTTCACCGTCGGTGAGCGGCTATCGATTTTTCGATCGCCCCGTAAAAGCCGCCGTTGAAACGAGCCGCGCGCTCTCGATTTCGTGAACGAGCGAGAACGAGGAGCTGCCCCCTCGCGTACCCGCGCACGCGAGAGAGGTGTACTGAAACTCCCCCCTCCCCCCTCTCCCCCGAACGCGGAAGGTGAGCCTCATCGAAAGTGATTTATGCCCGTACGCTTTGCGATTAATCTCCGCTGCGCGATTGATTTTAATGTCACGATAATACTCGGTAGGTTACGCTCCGCCAACGATTTCGCGTGTTTGTTTCTGCTCCAGCAACCGCGCCGCTGCTATTTTTCGCGCCTACGTCGTTAGTAATTAGGACATGTGTCGATTAACAATGACGTAAACGTATGTTTTAACGTCACGCCGGCGGAATCGCGTGAAAAGATGGATACCGTGCAGATTTATCATCCGACTTTAATAACGGGTATTAGCGCTTTCGATAAGAAATCCGAGGTAATCTTTAATAAGCGGCTTTCGCTTAAAGATTTTCAGATAAAAGAAATACGTTTTATGATTAATTTAAAGTTAAACCCCGAGTAAATCTCTGCGCCGTGCGCGCGCACACGGGGACAGGCAGGGGACGCGTGCGCGTCGATTTAACGTCGATAAACGTATAAAGACCGCATCCGCGGGAAGATGATCGGGCGGACGAAATTTACGAGACATTTATCGAATTGCGCCCGTACCGAGGAATCAATGAAGACGAGCGCGGATAAGAGCGGCGACAGGTGGAGACGCGGATCCTCTAAAATGCGCGTAACTTGGCGCGTTAAGCGCTACCGCGTCCGACGATAATGGGAAAAATACGCGGTTGTAAATAACTCGCACGAGGAATCCTCATTAGCATCGTAACGTCGACATAAGTTATAGCTCTTAATAATAGAGGCGTCCCTAGACTATAGCGGCGAGAGGCGAAAAAATCGCGCCACGCTCCGTGTGTAGCCCGAGATGGAGGCAGGCTCGTAGGAATCTCTCGCGAGAAGGTAGATACGCGTCATGTGACGTGCGTAAAATACGCCAATATATTCTACGGCGACGTCTGAATTTACCAAATTTGCGTTTGAAACGACCGTCGCGTCTACGCCGCGAGAAAAGTTATTAAAATGATTAAATGACGCTTCGTCGGCAGTATTTCTTTTGTTTAAATATATACGTTTTACATAAGCTGAACATAGTGATTTATCGAAACACGTGCTTTTCTGAATTGACGAATATCTTTGTCAATGGATTAATGATTTGCTCGGCGGTCCGTGATCGTCACAAACAATTGAATCAAGAAACGCGTTGGCGTTTGAAATATTTCTCGACTCAGTGCTTCTGTTTCAATGTACTTATTTTCGCGCGAAAGCGAAACCGTAAAGAGTGCCGGAGGCTGAAAATCATCCAACTGACAATTTCAAATATTTTTTCAACCGTGTCGCCTTTGGAATTTCTGTGCTATTTCATTTCGAATGGTAACAAATAGGAAGAGATTAGGAGAGACTCTCGCCAGGATAAACGAGCACGAACAAGAGCGAACGGCTATCGCCACGCCGCGCCAGGGAGCGCGTTTCGAGCGCTGGGCTCCGCTACGTAAGTATACGACGAAGAAATAATGAAAAGCCGAGCGATAAATAATGCATCGGCTACCGCGGGAGGCATATAACTCATTCCACGGGAATATAGCCCCCGTATCGGGACCCGACGGTTCAGCCGTCTTTCTCTCTCTCTCGTTTTCTCCTTTCTCTTTTACCTCCTCTTTCACCGCCGCCTCCTTCTTCTCTTCTTCCTCCGGTCCAGCCGCCCTCCGCCTCTCTCTCTCTCTTTCCACGGCGGATTCTCTACCTGCCGTAAATCCGAGCGCTACCATCCGAGGCTCTAATTGCATTATAAATTGTGTATGCCCCCGCGCATCCCGCGGACCGCATAACGCAGCGCGTTGCACCCGCTCGCCGCCGTGTCGAATCGACGCTTCCAGGATGCCGAGCGGCCGGAGCGATCGGAAATCGTAGGGATCACGCTCGAACGCGGAAATCGTCCGAGTTTCTCGACCGAAAAATAGCGGTTTCAGACGAAAGGACAACGCGGGTAGTCGCGACGTCTCGGCTATACTTAACCAGAGTCCCGCCTAGTCGCCGCTCTCGAGCGCGTTCTCGCTGCGTAAGTATGCACGCGCAGATTTATGCGCGTAGCGTTACGCTCGCGTTGCCAAGCCGCGACCGGCCGTTATCGTAACAGGAGACAATGATATCTTGCGGCGAAAAAGAGCTGTCGAAAAATTCGTATTCGCGCCAATTTATCAAGATTGCGTACTACAAAGTTGCATATCGTACAATATTATCACGTACAAGCACGATAAAGATAATTCACGTCACAGCTCAGGTCACAATGCAACTTCTCCCCCTCTCTCACCCGCGCACTAGCGGCTCATTAAACCAGTAGTCATTTGCATATTAATTGTATCGACACAAGGATTAATATGCAAATGGGTGACTGATTTACGTTGCTTGGAAGGCAACATGCGCGCGTACCTGCATCTTGACGAGAGAAAGAAAAATTTTTTAACGACAGCGCCCGTCGTCCGCGGATGATTTATGAAAACGATGTTAAACTATAAAACAAAGTACGTCGCTGCGCGAGCGAAGCTATGGAAAGGCAAGGTATAAAGCAAAACGCGAATGCCGATCTCTGTCGAAATCGTACAACGTTGCGAGTCGAAGTCACCAGAAACGAAACAGACCTATTTTCAGCGGATCGTCGTCTTCTCTATTAGAGTAGAATGTCAGATAACAGCGAGCAGAGAGAGAGAAAGAGAGAGAACAAAATTATCCAAAGGTGAGCAGAGCAACGTGATGTCATGCGGCGTGAAACGAGCGCAACTTTAATAATACGACGTCGGTGATGCGTGGCTTAGCGATTATCCTGGAATAGCTAATCGACCCAAACCAACCACGAATTCCTGGTACTCCATTGACGAGAACAAAAAGATTCCTGCGCGGCCGCGAGGCGGTTTTCTTCGCGTTTATCCTTGAGCTGCTCCCGTTTCCACCGCGCGACAAGTGTCCCGATCGTAAATTCGAATTGCTTTTCGATTCGAGAGAAAGGATCGCACGGATATCGGTCTCCCTCGTTCGTCGAGAATTTGGGAGAGTCGATAAAAATTGAATCTTTATAACAACAAGACGAAACGTCGCAGATTTGTCACTGTGGAAAAAAAAAGTAGGTTAAACCACTTGTTACGTCTGGCCTTTCAACTGTTTGCAATCTGGCACTCCTAGGTCGGTTCGCCCCGGACCGTGATAAACCTAATATTCTCTCCTCACGGAGATCGTGATCTCGGGTTGCGATGCCCTCGCTCTTTGCGCCGCGCGAGACTCGAAAAAGCGACGTTCGTGCGCGGAATTATCGCGGTACCGCGGGAGGAGGTACTCTTGAATGAATCCCACTGCCGAGGCGGCGCGGCACGGCGCATCTTCGTGCGCTTCTAGTCTGCCTGCTCAATGGGCAGATCGTTAGATAGGACCGGGGAGACTGGACCAGCCCTATAAATCCTCCGCGGGCGCAATTATATAGGGGGATACGGGGATTATTGTTGCGCGCGCTGGAGAAAGCCGCGACTTTCATAGGCGCACGGCCGCGGGGATTACCCTCATAAATATATTCAAGGTCCATTATGCGAGCCCGGGGACGTTGATAATGTAATAATGAGGGCGTAGGCTAATGAGACGCGCACTGAAAACTTATCCCGTAATTGCGATCGACGTCGAGATTTCACTCTGGCGCGTCGTACTTTCCTTCTTTCTCTCTCGACGTTACCTTCCGCTGTGCCACCTTTGTGCAACTTATGTTTATAATTTACGTTTATTTACACTCGTCCGTTGGCAATCGCCATTTAAAGAATTTTTGAACTTGTCAGAGGATAACTCTCGATGACAGTAGAGGATGCTAAAGTCGTCTGTTTTACCGACACATTCGAATATAGTTTTTGCGCTGCTGAATCTTTTTATTGGTTTCTACGCCTAAAATAATACCAGGATAAGTTGCGGACCGCATAGCAGAACATTTTTATACTTGAAACACTCGGGTCAGTAGTCTAATGAGAAAGATATTGGTATTTGAAATTTTCAATTTTTTAATCGTGAGCAATTTGAATTTGGCTTTATAAAATTACAAAATTCTTCCACGCGATTACAGTACGCGTAAAAACAAAGCGGGGGATTCACGACTTTATATAAAAAACGAAGAGAAATTAAAAATATCGCTTTATAAGTAATTGTGGTTAGGCTTCACATGCTGATATTTTTAATTTCTCTTTGCTTTTTATATAAAGTCGTGAACCCCCCGCTTTGTTTTTACGCGTACTATAATCGCGTGGAAGAATTTTGTAATTTTATAAAGCCAAATTCAAATTGCTCACG
>NW_011967155.1:233293-242615 GCF_000949405.1 Vollenhovia emeryi | reverse complement strand
CATTTTTTCATATCTCTTTTAGTTTTTTAAAAAATCGACTGTATAAATTAAAATGGCCCACCCTGTATATATATGAAATGACTCGGGAAGACATCCCCAACAACATATTTAAAAATGAAGCAAATCGGAGAGGAGGCCCCTTTTATGCATAATTACCAAATATAGTCGAGGTTTAGGTTTTGAAATGTGTAATGAGAAAAGCCAAAATTATTTTGTTTTAATTTGAAAATCTTACTTAGTTGGAAGTGCCATGTCTCACTTTGACGTGTATATTTTGATGGTTATGGAGAACAATGAAGCACCAAAACACAAATAACAACAAAATAGAGAGATTTTTGTTACCAAACTTCAAGAATAGCTACAATAATTGGTTTTTATACATTATTGATGTTTATCAATGTTTAGAATATTTAATACGGGCGTTGTGGCCATATTACCTGCCTGGCCATAATGCCTGCCTTTACCCTACGTCCAACGACACATACAATTATCCCCCAAAAAGGTGTTGCTCAAGAAATCAAATAGGTGGCTAAGTTTGTCAAATAAATCAAGGCACTCTCTAAAAGTCAATCGGTGGATTGTCACTGCAAACAGTGAATATTCACTGATTAACCGTTACAATACACCGATCGACCGACTGACTGACTTTTAGAGAACAAGTATAGTCAAGTGAAAAGTTGACGAGCCCGTCGGCAAATTCTCAAAGTATTTCGCATTATCGATCCTCTCGCGACGAGACCAACGACCTCGATACTTCGTGGAATTAAAGCGATCGTGTCCCCCTCAGAGCGAGGTGTCGGGGAGGATCGAGCCTTTAAGCATAGCGGATCAAGACCCCGCATTTTATTCGGCTTTCCCGCATGCAGAGAGCCGGACTCGGCGAGCACGATCCGCGGCGAACTTATGGTTAGGTCGGCTTACAACCGGATCGGATCGATTCCCCCATGACACGTATGGCGATGTCGCCCGTGCATTATAGAACCCGAGTCTCGATCGCTCAACCGGACGAGACAGGGCACCGGCGGACGACGGGCCCCAAGTTTAGAATTCCCGCGGATCGTAATGCCCGGCGACGACGAGAGGAGGTCCGGCGAAACCGTTACCGCGAAGTCGTTAAGCCTCGTCGTTAAGTCGATTATCCGCAGCCCTTGACGACGAAGATCTCGCATCGTGTTTCCACAGCGTCCACGATCTCGCCGAGACCCGATCGGTCGTGTACGTTTATCGCTCGATAACGTGTCGCCGTTGGAAGTGTCTCTCTACGATGAGACTTCCCGTAATTCTGTTTTATTGATCGTACTACAGGGCGGTCGGCGATAATATCACGATTTAACATAGCGTTAATCTCTGGACTGCGAAGTTCGTTGGTCGCACGTCTATCGACTGCTCATTTCCACGCGACTGCCAACTTACGACTCGAAAGCGAGAGTTTACACGCTTAAAGCTTAGAGACGTCATGTAAGAAAATTTCCATCGCGTTCGATGGTGCGGAAAACGATGCTAAAACTTATCCAATCGAAGCCAAAATACCCTTAAAAAGTTACAATTGGATAATTTCATTAACCTTGATACTAGAAGAATTAAGAAAGCCGGAAACCACTGTTCAATGCTACACGAATATTTGCATGCGCGAGAGCAGATGCCAGATTGATCACGGAGCGGTAAATTTTCCCGATATAACACTAGTAGCTAGAGAATAATTAATTAAGAAGAACGATGACTTAAAACGGGCCATCAGGAGCCGAGTGGTTATCCCGCGAGGGATAAATACTGCAATATATATCCTGTCATAAATTTTGCGGGAGATAGGACGAAAAAGAAGGTGAAAGAGGAAGAAGTCAAAGATGGCGCGGACGACCCGATGCAGCTTACCACCTGTCTCTTACGGTGCCACTCGAGCTGTAATTGCCGAAGAGAGAACGTCGTAATCATCGCCGCCGCCGTCGTCGTCGTCGTCGTCGTCGTCGTCGTCGACGACGACGATCGGCAGCGGCGACAAGGGTCGACCCTCTTCGAGAAAACTAAGCACCGCAACACAAGCGGCCCGCTCTCAAGTGCCGTAGAGTGTCATCAGCGGCTTGCAACGTCGCCGGCCACAACGGCCGACAGTTTTCGCGTGAAGTCGAAGACAGACACGTAGCGCATTTGCCAGTACGGACCGTCGTGCTCGATGGACAGAAGAGATTTTTCGAGGCTGTCGCTCGTCCGTCCGGTGACATCGCTCGGTAATAGCGCAAATGGACTACGACGTCGAAACGATCGTGGAAAGACACGAGACACCGTGCTCCGAAATTCTCGAGGCTCGAAATATTATAAGAAAGCGAAAAGGAAAGATATCCCTTTTGTAATAATGTAATACATTTCACTGGAAGAAACAATAACAATTTTTGTATAGATTTTCAGAACTCCTGCTTCCGCGTGAAAACCGGCAAAGGAGATTATCGCTCACTATAGAATAATATACAGGGTGATTATAATTAAAGTTTAACTTTCAAAATGCTGTAATTAAACAACAACTGTGCAGAATGACCTGAAATTTGAACTGAAGATGCAGGAAGAAGGGGGAAAGGGTACGACATGAGAACATACTTAGTTCCAAATTGTATTGATAGATGGCGCTGTAAGCGGGACACTAGGCAACGGAATGCGCACGACACATTGTATTTGTGATAAGAACGCGGGCTACGTGGCGTTGACCTCACATTGCATCTGAGCAGCTTGTCATGGCTCTCTCAATGAAGGATCGCGCTCTGCTTGTGAAGCTGTTTTACAAGAACGGCGACAGTGCATTAGCAGCTTTTAGGAAATTCCGGTCATTAAAGGGTATGAAAAAAGGGGCAGTGGTCCGGTGTCTGCCATGGGTCTGCAGAAAATGATTAAGAAATTCGAAGAGACAGGTTCTTTTGACGTGAAATCTGGCAGAGGGAGGAAAGCAATTGCGTCGACGGCAGTAAAAGATGTGGCCTTAGCAGTAGAGGAAGGCACGTGCAGTGGTCAGCAAACGACCAGTTCTTATCACAAATACAATGTGTCGTGCGCATTCCGTTGCCTAGTGTCCCGCTTACAGCGCCATCTATCAATACAATTTGGAACTAAGTGTGTTCTCATGTCGTACCCTTTCCCCCTTCTTCCTGCATCTTCAGTTTAAATTTCAGGTCATTCTGCACAGTTGTTGTTTAATTACAGCATTTTGAAAGTTAAACTTTAATTATAATCACCCTGTATAATTAGACTAATTACTTGTGTCTTTTGTAATACGGGATGGGACAGCTTTGAGCATTGCATAGAGGAATGTAGTATGACGTCACACTGGTTTAGGAAATTAGGAAAAAACAATAGAGAAGTAAGGGATAAGATATGAAGCGATGAATTAGATACGGTAAAAGGGAATACTATCAGGAAGCTATGGATGGAAAGAGAAAGCAGGTTGCGTAGTTTAAAGAGAGAAAAGAAAGAGAGAGAAGAGGAAGAAGAAGGAAAAGCAATGTGCAAATAGGTTAAAGAAATATTTAATATAGGATAAAGTTATGTTTAGAATTGCTAAATATAGGTACAAATACACGTAAACTAAGTAAATAAAGCAATTAGAAATACTAGTCACACCGCGTAAGGAAGAAAGTAGTGAGGAATGAAATAAGTGTGTAAGAATGAATGAGTTAAGAACCTATTGTAAACCTTATTGGCTTAAGCTGAAGTTAACAAATATTAATATTAATATTATTAATTGGACTAATTATTTTTTTAAACAACTGCAATCACTATGCGATTATAGAACAGGATAATAATGCGCGACTAAAGGTGAACGCCCTGAACTCAAAGTTGTATTTCTTTCGGGGGGGAGGAGGCTCTTGAAAGAACTACTCACTGATATTCAGTAGCCGCGTGAAATCGTCCGTTCTTCCTGCCGGCGCGGACGGTGAATATGTTTCTTGTTATCGCGAAAGTTGGGCTTTAATTAATTAAATAAAACGAGCAGTAACGAGCGACGGTTCTTTGTTCCCGGAGAACTCCTGATGAGCACCTCAATATTCAGATTCCTCGGACGCAGTGGGAACTGTGTGCGGTTTTGAATGAATACACCTTCCTCGAATATCCAACAGAGCTCCCGCTGGTAACAGCTGCGAGCTACGTCGAGATCGCCGTGTTTCAGCGGGATAGACAAATCCCCGGAGTGGAGCCCCATTGTGTGACATAAATTTACAGTCGCATCTACGGCCGATTAAACGGATAGTTAATGTAACCCGCGAGGTTTTTTCGTCGTAAGATAAAAAATTACGATTAAATTTGGAAAGTTTCTTCAAATTACTTTCGACATGGATTCGAGTACCGAAGAATATTCTTAGTTTCTTATTTCGAAACGTTTTATGACTTTCCACGTCGATTCCAAGTTAATCAAGTGTATTTTATTACGGAACTGTCGCATAAATATTTTCGACAAGGCCTGTTGTACGTCGTTTGTCGCTGTCGGATGTCGCGACGTAGCCAATGGTCCAATGAGGAAATTGATTTTTTGAAAAGAAATCAGACAGCGACATACGCCGTATTGTGTAACAGGCCCGAGTACGTGGAGACGATTCTTACGGGCAAATACCGTGAGCAGAGGCTAAAACGTAAAATCAAATCGGGAAATTTGGAAGAATGGCTTCTCGCGACGTACTGTGTCGAGGCGAAATCGCAACGAGCCACGCAGTAAAATGCTTCACGTGCCGACGACTGCACGTGAGAAATAAATACGAGCCGGCGGATTGCATCCATCGCGACCACCCGAGGCTACACGCCGCAATTTCGTAACGTCTAATTAATCCTATACGCACGGGCGCAACAAACTGCCTCCGCTATCGCATAAACTGCACCACCCGCGCGCCCCGCGATCGCGATCGGTCGCAACGCGAAGACAAAAGCGGCCGTTTCGCGTCCGCCGAGCGATCAGACCGCGCACAATCCGGCCGTAAATCGCGTTGGTGCCGTTCGTAGCGAGTAGCGAGCAACGATTAGCGGCTCAAGCACTCGCGGGTGCGCGCCCGTTGGCAGCGTGTAACCGATGAAACCTTTCCGCGAAAGCTCACCGACCTGCCCGCTGGGATCAACACTCAATACCTCGTTGATTTCAATGCATTCAATTGCGCGAATCCACTCAACGATTCCAAATTCAATCTATCAATATTTATCCTGGAGAAATGTCAAAACGCGCCACCTCATGTAATCGCACCTGTGTTCAAAGAGTATGTTAAAGTGATTATTTAACACCGTGGTAGTTAAATTGTCTTCGGAATAATATAATGATTCGTATTACTGAAATAATAAATTTCTCACGTCCCAACATTTGCGAGCTAACGACTTGAAACAAGCAATTTTAATTTTACAGAATGATCTCATCGCTGCCTTTATACAAAATCGTTAGCGCTACACACGACGAATCAAATAAATACGCGGTTGAACGTACGTATCAATCTCATCTCGCGGAGCGAAACTTCAAAAGCAAGGAACTCTGGATTGACACGAATCAGCTATCAGTGACCGTATGTAAAGTTATGAACGTGCGTTCTGGAAGCTCGTGATTTATAAATCTTCTAGAATTGGAAAACATCGTAGGTTCTACGATTCGAGTTACGAAGTCTTGACGATATTCGAATGGATCGATCAATGGGTCTCGATACACCCTCAGAAAAGATTTCTGTTACTGACAGACAAATATATTCTTGACGCATTTACGTTTCTCACAACCTCATTTAGTACAAAAATTGGACAATATCAAAATAAAATCAATAATTCTTATTCTAACAGAAATTCTTTCTGAGGGTGTATTCTTGAATAAATTTTCCCTCCATCTTACAACGCACCAAATTGGCACCGCGATATTCGACAAAAGACGACACGTATTATCATTTTAGTATAGATTTTCGAATTTTTCATTTAAGATAAAAATATTCCTGTCTCTATAATAAATATAATTGGCGCTATATCGATCCTATTTTATGATACATTCAAGTGTAATAGCATTGGATCCGGCAATTTCTTCTGTGGGTGTAAAAACAACGAGAGTTATGATACACGATTGAAAATGCACGCGAGAGATTCATTCGCTACTTGTCGATCCCGGCGTATCAGCGCCGGAGACGCGGCGTAACGACGACGAGGTGAACGGCATGTCGACGGGCATTGTGCGCGTGATCTCTCGGAATCGGCATGTAATTAGCTGACCCGATAGGGTACCAGCTGGTCGACGAGTGCGCGCGTTAATGTGGCTCTAATGTCGTGGGGGACCCTCATCGCGGACTCTATACCGGCATGCCGGCTAGCCTTTTAGAGCAGCGGCACCGGCGTATGAGGCCTTTTCGACGTGCATACGATCTGCGCTCTCCTTCCATCGAGCCCGCGCGCTCCGCCGCTACTCCCTTCGCTCGCTCTCTCGTCCAGCATCCGTTAGAGCGGATGCGCCGCAAGTCCGGAGTTACGAGCCGGTCGTTTCGCGATTTTTGCCGACCGGCGCGCTGAACCGAGCTCACCTGGGCGCTGAGGAGTCGACGTAAAAAAAAAGGCTGTAAGTGCCACGTTCTTAAAAGTATTTTTACATTCGAGAGGGTACCATACGGGTTAAAGTCAATAGCACTGTAAAGGCACTCCAGATTTATGGGATTATTTATGATGTACAGAATGTATGCGCGAAAAATGCGCCCTTGCTTACATCCTTCTTGAAGAAATTTTCAACCAATATTATTGCGAAAAGTAATTGCTCTCAAATTGCCCTGTTTACTTCTTTTTTGCATCGTGCATTTATCGTATCGGCAATTAACGTTTCGATACGCTATATCACATCAAATGGGAATAATATTGCAATTTTCGAGTTTAGCCGTTTCGAATTTCCACGAGATTAGTTTAAGCGTGTTAGCTCTGGTTTCATCAGAAATCTATTTGTTACGATCGCGTAGCGAGTGACGCGACTTACAAAATATCGTCTTTCACCACGAGATTAAAGTAAGTCAGAGAGAGAGAGAGAGAAGGGGGAGGGGGAAGAGGGGAGGTAATAGCCGAAGACGGTAGTGCACGTTCTTCCGAGAAATTATCGTCCTCGAGTTCGTTGGAGCGCGCACCTTTGCGGCGCTGGCAGGTAAAAAGCTTCCAGCCGGGTGACCCGCAGAGACGATGACGAACGTGACGAGCAAAATAATCGCTGGCATCGATAAGGCAGGTAATCGAGGTAAGGGTAGCCTGGCAGGCTCTCACGAGGTTGCCTCTCATCAAGGACGCATTAAGGAAGGACTCGCCGGACGTCCCGTAGGGAAGGGGTGAGAACGTGCCGCTACCGAGGAGGAAGGACAACATCGATCAAATCGTCTTCGGATCGTTTGAGGGCTAACCTCGAGAAATTTACAGGCAGCAGTGAGTGATGCGCGCGCACGGCAACGGGAACCTCTCGCAGACGTTCCCCGGGAAAGTCTGTTTAATTAACAGACTGTGATGAATTCTTTGATTTAAGAGCGACGCGCTCGAGGTCGCGGAGGTCGGCGAGCGATTGAAGCGCGCGACGCGAGATACCACGACCGGCCGTGTTTCGGGTCGGCTTCGGAAGCCTTGGAGCTGCCGAACGGCGGGCTCGATCCTCCCGACAACAGCTGCCGGCCGCGAGTGCGGAAATCGGCGGTGATCTACGCCTCTCCCGCGACCGGTCACGTCCGCGGGATTAATCCGCGGCGAGAAAAGCGCGCGCTCCGGGCGACTGCGACTGCCGTATCAAATTTTGTATCGCTTTCACTGCAACTTTCTACCAGTGTCTCGCCGCGGATATAACGCGGCGCACGTAACGGCCGACATGACCGCAAAATGATCGACGATCGACAGTTATCGCCGGAACGATCTCGAGAGGAAGTGCACCTGCCGAATCGGGGTCATGGCCGCCATGGGGTTCACGCGAATCGAATACCGCCCCTTTCTCCTCGCGGGAGAAAGAGATGCCGCGACGAGGCTCGCCTGCTCGTTGCTCTTCATGCGAGGCGTTCAGCTCGTATTAAACGCGAACGGACATCGCGGTCTTTTCCTCCACCGTGATTTCTACTCATTGACATTTGAGCAATTAACACGAGTTTCTCCAATTTCCAGGATGATTTCTAATAGCCGTGTTTCGTCAAGCTGGCCAAGCGTAAACTTCCAATGCGCGTTATCTCGTACGCACTGAAACGAATTATTCCCGGACTATTCCGCCTCGTGGAAGCAGCAAGATCATGCAATTATCGGATGTAATAAGAAAATAAAAAAAGGATGAAGAGAAGTCGTGTACATGTCGCACTAATGAATTTCCTTGCAGCGCGACAAGAAACCGGCATCCTTTATCGTTTGCTTTGTCATATAATCGATTGGCATTACGAGTCGCACAATGCATCACTTGCGAATGTCAAGAACCGATTCCTGAGATTCCAGTTTAGTCACGCGTATACACGTGCAATGCGGGCATTAAGCTGATTCCGCTCGAGCGAGAAAATCGATCGTTCATAATCGGTGTTCAATATCATTTGTCACATAGTGCACCATTCGCAACGCAACAAGCTGAATGTCACGCAAATTTACGGAGTTGAGAACGTAAGAGCGCGCTACATTGCTCTCAAATAGTTGCCCCAGCAAACGTATATCGAAATTGTTTGTTAAAATTATTTTATAAATTGCTCGCTAATACTGCAATTTGTTAAGTAATAAAATTACAGTATCGTTATATTTCCTTATTATGTCGCATCTGGAATGCGCGAAACTCGGCGCCGAATGACCGCGTTTACCCTCAAGTGCACACTGCGAAGAAGCCGAGCCTTCGTAGGCTAATAACGCCGTGAATCGCCTTGCACCAGGAAAGCTCTTTTCGTGGCACCGTAAATCCTCGGTCGGTCGTTTGCGTAACGGCGCAGCTTCTTACACCCGGGTACCGCGAGATTGGCGAACCGTAAAACCGCGACCCTTCTCGGCGAGCAAGAACCGATAATAAAAAGAGAGGAGGTACCGTCATACATCGATGATTCAATCGCCAGGAATGTCGCGCAATATGTCAAAAGAATTGTCTTCGCGTCGCTACGGAGACGTTTCGCTCGATTCGCTCTCGTACGAGAGCAGAGACTTGCGGCGCAGTTGTAGAGAAACGGTATCAATACTGAGCTGAAGAAAATTCGGAAAGCAAAAAATGTGTTTTAAAGAAAATCAAATCGACCACCCAAGAGCAGTGATCTCAGATTTGCGTTTCTGCCACCTAGCCACCGCGGTAGTGGGGGATGGCGCGTGGTGGGGATCCGGCACGCACACAATCACGCGGTCGTGTAGCCCGCCGAGCGCTACACGACCGCGT
>NW_011967155.1:229915-233121 GCF_000949405.1 Vollenhovia emeryi | reverse complement strand
ACGCGGTCGTGTAGCCCGCCGAGCGCTACACGACCGCGTGATTGTGTGCGTGCCGGATCCCCACCACGCGCCATCCCCCACTACCGCGGTGGCTAGGTGGCAGAAACGCAAATCTGAGATCACTGCCCAAGAGTAGACTCAGACTATACTGACTTTTACTTCCATTTATGTTTTTACCTTACGGCTCGCTTATAATTTAACTCCTAGGACATTTAAGCACTTGCATTTCCACAATATTACAACAATAACCAAACACGTGTCGACAAGCGGACAAATACTCACAGACGGAACACGATTTCTCCACAATTTCAACTGCACAACGGATACCGAGGGGGAAACCGCTGAGGATATTGTGGTGTACATATTTGCGGCATTACTGGGCATTTTTGGGGCATTAGTTTGGGCATTAAAACGTTTGACTCGTTCAACTGTATTAAACATTAAATCTAATATTATATCCGCACCCAACACCTAGCGTTTGGCTCTCATTGCCTCTCCATGCTTATTAACTTAAATGCCATTCACTTTTCTATTCGAAGCGAATCAATTACGATCCGAAATGTTTCTTCGGTAAAACAATGAAAATTGATAATAGCAGTTTTGCGCGGTGGAATATCGTTTCTTCTTAAGTCTATTAAACGATTATTTGCTGCGCGATCGCGAACGGAAGGGAAAAGTAAAAATTATTAAAGGAAAATCATTAGCGGACGTATTCGCTAGACGAGCAATTCCGCCCGAACGTTAATCAGTGATCTGCCATGCGGACTCCCCGAGCCGCGAGATTCGCTCGGAGGCATTTCGAAGGCTAATTGAAACTCGAACGTCCAAGATAATGGCACGTACACTGTACGCCGACAATCCTCATGCCGCGAGCGTTGATTATGAAATCACGAAGTGGTAGGTGGTCCTGATTAGTGCTCTTGGCAACGTTTGCATACATCGACCTCCCCCCCTCGCCGTACCTACGTGTCCGTTCGTACACGAGTCGAATTGCTTGAAAATTTGAGCACCAAACGTACCCGACCAAGCGCACACCCGATAGAAACGCGCCACTCTCTGTCCACCACGTGTATAAAATGTATATACTATAATATTGTTAAAACGAACATGTTTTCACAGCGAAAACGTGTTGACAGGAGTCAAGGACGCAGATTACGATAAGCCCCCGCGAACCGAGACTCTCTCGCAGCCGCCGACTACCGTGTTACTAATTACGGTAATTAGTCGTTTGAAAAGCCGACCCACGCTACTTTGTAGTCGCGCAAAAGGCAGGCTCGTATCGCAACGCACTACGGATTTTTGCGGCCAATGTAATTAATTGCGCGGCTAATTTTTTAATGCCTTAATTAATGCCTGCCGTCGGCTCAGACGTCGCTTCACAGTCCTGCAACTTAATTACGAAGTCTCCGTGATATAACTGGGGTTCTGTTCTTTTGTGCAATTGTTTCTTCAAGCTATCCCACCTAACTCAAGCACCGTATAAAAATCTTTGTCGTTCTAACTAACGGGAAAAATTGGACCTACAGGATTTCGCGATTTCGAGAGGCACGTAACAGCAATGCTTTCGTTATGCTTGGAGACACAAAGACAATTATGTTTTTTTTTTAACAGATCGATACGATTTTTCTTACCTAATAAAATTCCCCCAATTATTCTGCGTATAAAAATATACAAGTTATCCGGAAATCAATGATTTACGAAATATTTAAATACAAAAAATAGTATAAGTCTTGGCGTGAGAGGCATCGAGCATCATTACAGAATTATTCATAATAGTAAGTTGGCGTTGAAAAGGATGAATTCGTTCGTGATCGATACCGCGCACGCAGAGAGCATGGGGAAGCTAATGTATGTGCGGCCGTAAGTTCCGCGGTATTCCGCGGCGCACGGCCCATGCCTATGGGTACGGCTGCGTGTCAAGAGGTGAAGGTCTAACACGGCCTTGAGGAGCATCGTACGTTCTGCAACACGCTCGCCGCCATTTCCTCATTGGCTCTCGTGACTCCTTCCGTGAACGCCAGATCAGCACGCTCACCGAAGCGCAGCGTCCTCGTCATAAACACGAACTTGGTTTTACCGGTGACAAAAAGGAAACTCACGCGAATAGGATTCCAGAGAGGTGAAAATAAAAAACAGCGCATCTCGCGCCTTCCGCTTCCGATCCGGTCTAGTCCGGGTTTAGTTCATTAAAGTCCAGCGGTAACTCGAGCTGCCCACCGCAATTTGTGCCCGACGCTACGCACAGACTGCAATTACAGCCGTGACTTTCGCGTTTAATATCGTAACTATAATTATACCATTCGGTCGCCGCGAAACATTCCACGCCGTAAAATTTGCGTGTGTCCATTTCTGCGCACCCTGCGAATCAGAAGACGCCCGATGCCTCGCGAAAGGATCTCGTCGCGCCGTGGACTTTCGCGGATCAAACGGCAGCAATTATCCTCGACTTTCATCATCAGCACACATCGACCGAACTGGTCCGGCAGGTGTAACTGCCGTCGAGGTAAAACGCGTTAATCCCCGGTTTTCCAATAACTCCCGTTGCTAATGTCAGAATGTCAGAGTACGTGGCTGACTGCCCGTAGGAAATGTGATAATTATCGCGATCGGCGCACGGTGCGTACGCGAGTGCGGCGTTCGCGTACAAATGATGCCTAACGCGCAGGTGGTACGGCGAGCTTCACGCGCAATTTCCCACCTTACGTTTGCAAATGCGTCCGTTTCGAAATACGCAGCGCTAATAGCGAATTCGGTTGCTTGCGCTAATGCGCGACTGAGTGCACGTTAGCCCTTTCAGACAGGGTTGGCAAAATTCCACATTTTTTGGATTAACGTCGTCTTAAGGCAGGATACCACCTTTGACTGCGATTTTGGAGGCGTTTTTCATGAATTTTTTTTGCATACAAAGAGTGCCCAGAAACAAAATCGGTTTTAGTCATTCATTAATGTAACTTTAATCTGTAATTACAAACTGAAAAAGTTACAAATAATCTCTTGTAGGTGGCGCCAAAATACATTCCTTTGGAGGAACACCGTTAGACGGCGTGTCAAATTCCGCTCTGTACGTGGCTCCTAGAAAAAAAACCAAAGAATGTTCCTATTAACAACAATATTTTTTAATGCTGTACGTAGGGATTTTACGAAATTTCGATTTTTAAGAAAATGGCGGTCATTTTAACAAAAAGGTCAATTTTTTAGGGTTAACC